>NC_085872.1:54500023-54717523 GCF_034702125.1 Engraulis encrasicolus
TAATCATGCTTTAGCGTATGTAGTGCATTCAGCGTGTTGGTGCGACTCATTTTGAAGATAGCCCCTTAATGCGCGAAGTACCTCCAGTGGCACGCTGTAATAGTCATTGAAATGTAAGTACCATAGCGCTACAATACTATGACACAACACAGACCCTTTAGTAATGCACCACGACTTGGTCATTACCATACTGGTAACAACAAATCTATAAAGCCGTGCCTTAAGGGGTTAAAGCGTGCTCCTCAACGCAACGGTAAATCGCTTTCATGCACTTTTGACACGTGACGAGGTTTGCACAGTTTGCCCACCGTGTCTGCGATTTTGTTTTGTCACAGCGCATTTCTGTTACTAAACACAAATATGCTTTGCTGTGCTCTAACCAAAACCACCCCTAAACCTAACCTGTCAGTAAAGCAATGTTTCTGCTGCTTTACTTTTGCCAAGAACCGCGAGATTAGGCGAATTTCTACCTAATTTGTGCCTAAACCAAAACCATCCCTAAACCTAACCTGTCACAGGGCGTTGTGGAGCACGCTTTAACTTGGAAATGCGTATTGGAGACACGCGATACTGGGTTCAAATCAGCATGTCATAGATACGCCTGTGCATGATGACATGTTGCCTGTCTGTAAGTCGCTTTGGTATATTCTTGTTTAATTTGTTTTGTGTTTATTTTTGTGCAGCTGTTTTCGGGACCTCGATGCAATGATGTGGAGTACCTACGACAGAGATGTGATAAGGTATACTATACTATACTATACTGTACTATACTATACTATGCTATACTATACTATACTATACTATACTACACTACACTATACTATACTATACTACACTATACTATACTATACTATACTATACTATACTATACTATACTATACTATACTATACTACACTATACTATACTATACTACACTATACTATACTACACTATACTATACTACACTGTACTATACTATACTATACTGCATTACACTACACTACACTACACTACACTATACTGTACTATACTATACTACACTACACTATACTATACTGTACTATACTATACTATACTATACTATACTATACTATACTACACTATACTATACTATACTATACTACACTATACTACACTATACTATACTATACTATACTGCATTATACTATACTATACTATACTACACTACACTATACTACACTACACTATACTATACTACACTACACTACACTATACTATACTATACTATACTACACTACACTACACTATACTATACTACACTACACTACACTATACTACACTACACTATACTATACTACACTATACTATACTATACTATACTACACTACACTACACTACACTACACTATACTACACTACACTACACTACACTACACTATATACTCTCTATAGGGTACAGTATCTTTCTCTCTTTCTGTCTTCAGTTCTTCCTTCCTTCTGTTTGTCTTTCTGCCGTTCTTTCTTTCATTCTGTCTTTCTTTCGTTCTCTCGTCTTTCTTTGTTCATTCTTTATGTCTTCCATCCGTTCTTTCTTTCTTTCTTTATTCTGTTCGTTCTGTTCTTTTTCATGCTTTCTTTCTGTCTTTCTTTCTTTCCTTCCTCTGTTCGGTCTTTCTTTATCTGCTTCTTTCTTTTCTTTCTTTCTTTCTTTCTTTCTTTCTTTCTTTCTTTCTTTCTTTCTTTCTTTCTTTCTTTCTTTCTGTCTGCACTGTAAAAAGAGACACAATGGAAATGCATAAAAAAATTGAGGCGATTTATTACGCGTAAAAATATTAAACAAAATTTTCCCCACGTTATTATTAAGCAAATAATCTAAATATTCTTTGCAAAATAACGTTAAATAATTGTGCACTTTTCCCTGTGTCCTTGAATAAATCGGGCAAAATTTTGAAAAAATCAAGGAAATTTCCTCATTTCAATTGGAAGTATTCCCTCAATTATATCACGTGTAATATTGTCGCCTCAATTTTATTGGACATTTTTGCATGAATAAATTTTGACAAATTTCAAATAAATCAAGGAACTTTCCTCATTTCAATTGGAAGTATTCCCTCAATTATATCACGTGTAATATTGTCGCCTCAATTTTATTGGACATTTTGGCATGGATAAATTATGACAAATTTCAAATAAATCAAGGAACTTTCCTCATTTCAATTGGAAGGATTCCCTCCATTATATCACGTGTAATATTGTCGCCTCAATTTTATTGGACATTTTTGCATGAATAAAATATGTCAAATTACAAATAAATCAAGGAACTTTCCTCATTTCAATTAGAAGGATTCTCTCCATTATATCATGTGTAATATTGTCGCCACAATTTTATTGGACATTTTTGCCTCAGTTAATCCTGCAAAATAATCAGATTTCTCTGTAATGGAGACATGGAGCAATATTTTCCACATAGCAATTGAGGCCAAAGCTCTAATCAACTTTGCAATCATATCTATTACAAGTATAATGTGGTTAACAATCAATAAAACAACATCACCAAGTGGTTTCGATGAGTACATCCATTTTATTATTTAAAAAAACCCCATAAAAACAATGGTGTGCACATAGTATCGTAATTATCAGTTTATTATCAACTGTCAAAGCATTGTCATGGCCAAAAAACAAAAAAGATCCTACTTCAGCTGTCAGTTGCATCCCTTAGTGACATTTTGTAGAACAGCCAAGTCCTCGACTCCCTCTAGTATGTGTCTTTTCCTCACACTGTGGAGCAAAGACAAAGACAAAGGCAAAGACATTTTCAGTTAAAAAAAGAAAAAAGGAATGGAAATCCAGACACACCACTCTCCACTACTAACTCCATTTTACATTACATTACATTGCACTTAGCTGACCCTTTCATTTATTCAAAGCGACTTACAACTATTATTTTTCAGGGTATTGGTTACAGTCCCTGGAACAATGTGGGGTTAGGTGCCTTGCTAAAGGGCACTTCAGCCATGGATGTAGATGTAGGGAGAGGTCAGGGGGGATTTGAACCGGCAACCCCTAGATTGAAAGACCAACTCTCTAACCACTAGGCCACTGCCCCATATAGGGGCAGCCATGGTTAGGGCGTTGGACTGAAGATCACAGGGTTACAGATTCAGTACCTACTCTTACCAACTCCTGCCTCCCTCCATGGCTGAAGAGCTCTTGAGGAAAGCATATATCCCCACACTACAATTTTGATTAAAGTGTAATGTAATGCAATGTATTATCGTCCATTTTTCACAGAATTTCCCAACACTATTTATCAATAAAGAGGACTCCCAATAGGACTCCCTTGCAAAAGGAGGAATGTACATATTCAATATTATCAAGTGTCCGCAAAACGCACAGATCAACTGAGGACACCAGCTATCCCTGTCAAAAGTTAATTGTAGGCCTACTTACTGTAATGTCTTCACCATCAGGTGCCCATTCAGATCTGCTGTCAGAGGACTCCTGATCCAGGTTCTGTTGTGTAAAAATTAAAGACATCTTGAATGAAGTTCTTTTAGTGAGATAGTAAAACACAGAAACAACTGGACTGGCATTGGCGCTCATTCATTAGGACAAAGCACAAGCCCGTCAGGATACATAGACACAACAATATTGATGGATTTTTACAAGTGTTAAGACAGTAAATAGTACTTACATTAATTCCACCACCATCGTCTGCATTCTCAGTGTGGCCGTCAGGGCTGTGGTCTGAAGAAGCCAGATTCAAGAGAGAGAGAGAGTGAGTCGGAGCCGCCCAGAGTCTATATAAGGGTCTCAATTCGAGATGATTGGCCCCCTATCGATCCAGCACTCTGTTGCGAAACAAAGCACAGGCAGGCGGGGCGGAGCCCACACAGTCTTAACGTGTAGACAATAGTTTTAGGCAAAGTATTTAGCAACTAAAAGATTAATAAGCACTTCTTTGGACAAAATCCCATTAAAATGTAACTTACAATATAATAGTCACAAATATCTATATGCTATCATAAAGTAGCCATACAGTCTTAGGTGCTTTTGGAATAATGCAATTTTGTTATTTAATTAATGCAGTTTGATTGTCATACACTCAGTATATGTTCAAGATTATTTACAGATAGAAAGGATAAATATGCATTTGTTTAAAAAAAAACATGTCCCACATAATCTTTTAAAACAAATACATTATTATATAGCAGATATACACGTATATTATTGACATTTTTAGAATAGAATGGTGGAGGCTGTTGTCAAAAGATGGGGTTGCCTAGCCTTTCTTGTTCCCCATTTGGTGTGAACAGTGAGTCGGCTGAATTTTCATCTGTACAACTTAAAAAAACATTTAATGATTTCCCGTACACCTAAAACATTTATCTACACTCACTGGCAACTTCAAACTTCATTAGGTCCTAGGAACACCTCTCTAGTGCTGGGTTGGACCCCTTTTGCCTTCAGAACTGCCTGAAACAATACTCGGGTAGGCTGTGGCATTCCAACAAAGACAATTGGTACTAATTGGCCAAAATTGTGCTAAGAAAATATCCTTATGCCATTATATCTCCAGCCTGAAATGTTGATGTAAGGCAGAGTTGACCCATGTTGACCCTGAGGCAACATTTTTGCGATCTTTTAGTGTCGTTTATGGTGAGCCTGTCCAAATTGTTGCCTCATTTCCCTGTTCTTAGCTGACAGGAGTGGCACCAAATGTGGTTTTCTGCTGCTATAGCCCATTTGCCTCAGGATTTGATGTGCTGTGTAATCAGGGATTCTCTTATGCATACCTCGGTTGTAATGTGGGGTTATCTGACTTAATTTTGCTTTTGTATCAGCTCAAACCAGTCTGGCAATTCTCCTCAGACCTTTGCAATCAAGGCATTTTTGACTACAGAATCGCTGCTCACTGCATTTTTTCCCTTTACAGTACCATTCTGTAAACCCTAGAGATGGTTGAGTGTGAATATACCAGTAGATCAGTCTTTTCTGAAATACTCAAATCAAACCCTTTCAGCACCAACAGTCATGCCATGTTCAAAGTCATTTAATTAACCTTTCTTCTCCATTATGATGCTCGGTTTGAACTACATCAGATCATCCATCTCAACCATGTCTACATGCACAAATGCATTGAGTTGCCACCATGTGATTGGCTGATGAGAAATTTGCCTCAATGAACAGTTGTAATGGGTGTTCCTAATATAGTGGCAGGTGAGTGTATGTGTGTGACATTAGCTCAGCAACTCACCCTATTGGATTATCCTCCACTTCTGGGTCCATCGCTCTGGGTACTCGCTGCTGGCTGTGTCAACGTGCATGGGTGGCTACCCACCACTGTTCAAAAAGATGAGATGAGATTTAGATGAGAATAAATATCACACAAAATATTTATGACATATCACTAAAAACAAATACTGTCTCAAACCTTGCATAGCCTAAACCAGTGGTTTTCAAAGTGGGGGTCAGGGACCCCTGCGGGGCCGCAAGAGGGTGCTAGGGTGACCGCAGCAGCTTGGCAGGAAAAGCTAATTAAAATAATGTAATAAATTGAATAACCGAGTACATCAACATAAAGTAAAAATAAGGAAAAAATATATATTTCCTACAGTAAAGAACTGCATTGTCATGATTCTGTGCATCTCTGAACATTACTACCTTTATTATTATTTTATATATCCCGAAGGGGCCATTGACTCACAGACCTAAACAATGGTTATAAAAGGGGCGCACAGAAAAAATAGTGTGGCATGAAACATGTAAGGGGGGCCTAGGCCAGACTCTATTGGTATATTGGGGGCCTTTCCATGCTGAAGTTTTGGAACCCCTGGCCTAAGCAACTGAAACAGTGCCAGCATATACTGGCACTGGGTCTGTGTCAGGGGGCACTTCAAGGACATCTGGTCAATACATTTGTATGACTGGTGTCAATAGTGAGTGGGCTGAATTTTCATCTGTGCAATGTAAACAAACATTTAGTTATTTCCCATACACTTAAAACAATTATCTATATGTGTGATATTGTCTCAGCAGCTCACCCTATTGGGTCATCCTCCACTCCTGGGTCCATCCCCATGGGTGCCCACTGCTGGGGCTGTGTCAACGTGCATGGGTGGCTACCCAACACTGTTTCAAAACATGATGAGATTTAGATTAGATTAAATATCACTAAAAGCAAATACTGTGTCAAACCTGTCATAGCCTAAACACACGAAACAGTGCCAGCATGCATGTTCTTACACTGGGTCTGCATCAGGGGCCACTTCCAGGACATCTGGTCAATACATCTGAAAAAGCCTACTGAGAGAGGAAAAAAGTTAAGTCACAATTTAGCTTTCATGACTGTAAATTACTACAGGAGTGCAAATAAATACATCAACAGATTCAAAACACCATTAATTATTTTTAAGTTCTGCAAGACAGCCCAGGACAGACTATTATATTCTTAAGAACATTTCACTATCTTAATTGAATTCAGTGGGGTATTTGGATGTATGTGAATATGGTCTAAGAAAAATAATATATACTTTTACACTTTCCATCAAGTAACACATTCTGCAGACTGGTTAGCTAAGAAGTTAGAAGGGGCACACTGGTGGTAATTCACACCTATGGAGCCCGTTAAAACAGCTATCAAAGGTGCTAACTTTTACATTCTAAAGAGCAATTAAGGCCTCTGACATCAAAATCACTCACTGCAAATTTCAAACGAAGTCACAGGAACCCTTTATAAGGCTCTAAATTCATCTCAATTCACTCTAAAGACTAGCAAAATTACACTTACTAAAACGGAACACATTATCAAACATTAGGCCATTAAAATCGGCCAAAAACAAATCTTCTACAATGCACATAGTATACATTAATGGTTGAAAGGCAAAATAGCTTGTATGTTAAGGCTGAAAAGTGCATGCAAGGGCATCCAAACAGGCAAAAACGTAGCTAAAATATTTCCCCTGGTGACTAGCTGGCTAGCTGATTAGCTCAGTGCACGAAAGTTCTACACGGCTGGAATCTCACACGTGCCTTCAAACACTGCGCAGCCAGAAACCTATGATAAAGCACTAGTTAGCAGAAGTTTGGTTGCTTCAAAGTTCGTTCTGAAAAGTCATGAAACTGCACAGCCAGAAACCTATGACATATCACTAGTTAGCAAAAGCTTTGTAACTTCAAAGTTCGTTCTGAAAACTATGAAAACTCATCTGGTGTAAAATAGCACATCCAATAGATAGCATTCAACCATAAGACAGTCCATTGGGTAGCCAGTGCTTCCAGGCTAAGCACAGGTTCCTCGTATCTAAAATCTCATCAAAACAGCTCATCCACAACATCAAATCTTCAAAATATGAATGTGAAGAAGCTACTGAACTAGGATGATGGAACTTCTGAAGTTATTTAAAACTTACCTGAAGTCTCTAGGAGGTTCTCTTCGGTTTAAATCCAGGGAACATGACACCAGCTTCAAAGAAAGACGTTAGAGCTTAACAAAGCCCCTCCCCTCCCCCACCACCAACCAAACTTCAGCTCCCCCTAATTTGAAGTGAGAAATTGGGCAGAATACCTAATTTTTTCAAGGCAGATTTTGTGTCTTATTTATTATTGTAATTATCCATAAATTTTTGGAGGAAATACATTTGTGCAATTTATTAGGCTATATATGCATATAAAAATCATGCATTCTTGATTTTTTTATGGAAATTTCCCAGCCGGGTAGCTCCTCTTTTTTCAGTGTGTCTGCCTTTCCCCCCACATTTGTAGTCTTTTCTCCCATTGAAACCATTATAACACGCGGCTATTAAACTACTTAAAGATGACGTCCTGTTCCAGGTCTCAGGAGTGTAGTCTTTTCTCCCATTGAAACCCATTATAACACACGGTTAGTAAACTACTTAAAGATGACGTCCTGTTCCAGGAGCACGAACTCCACGATCTGGTTCTGGTAGACCATGTGGACGGCCATATTCCAGAACTCCACCTCTGGTCTCAGGAGCGTCGGGCCGAACACATTGCCCGCGGGGACCCCGGTTAGAGTCCGGCCAGGGTCATTTCCCGGCCCTGCCCCATCTCTCTCTCCCAATCATTTCCTGTCTACTCTCACACCTCCTGTAATAATAAAGCCCAAAAAGACCCTCCCCAACCCCAAAAAAAAAAAACGTACAAAAAATAAAGCGTCCATCCAGTATTTTTGACATTGGACCCTATTTCCTAGATAGTCAGAGACTTGTAGACATGTGGAGATACGTTTTTGAATATTCCAAGCAGTCCTTTAATTCCAAAGGGGGCTGGTGCTAGGCTAGCGCAAGTGAATAGCTATGAGCTAGCCTCTCACTAAAGCCGTATTATACCCAGTCCACAAAGTAGCAGAAGCAAATGAATTGACAATGCTAGACTGTCGATATGAATGTCTGTGTAGCTCCCATGATTTTATTGATAAACAAACCTTGTAGTTATATCTGAGCAGCGGCAGCAGCAGCATGATCTTTGAAACCATCGAAACCCATTATAGGATATGGCTACTGAACTACAAAAATGGCCTCCTCAGGTCTCCTAGTGTGTAGTCTTTTCTCCCATTGAAACTCATTGTAAGATATGGCTATTGAACTACAAAAATGGCCTCCTCAGGTCTCCTAGTGTGTAGCCTTTTCTCCCATTGAAATCCATTATGAGATATGGCTATTGAACTACAAAAATGGCCTCCTCGGGTAGCCTAGTATGTAGTCTTTTCCCCAATTGAAACCCATTATAGGATATGGCTATTGAACTACAAAAATTGCCTCCTCAGGTCTCCTAGTGTGTAGTCTTTTCTCCCATTGAAACTCATTATAAAGACATGACTATTAACTACAAAAATGGCCTCCTTCTGTTGTTCAGATGAGCATTGAGAACCCACGTGGCAGCAAACAGATCATTGAGGATAAGAACGTGACGGAGCACAGCAACATGGACCCCAACAGGAAGTTGGACGCCAGCGAGATCATTCAACTCCAGCCACAGAAACTCAACCTCAAGCTACGCTCCGGTTAGAGTGTTTCTTCCTTTCTTTCTTTCTTTCTCGACCTCATCTGGGGTCCGTTTCTCGATTCTTGTCATTGCTAACCGTCTTAAAGTGTACCTCCGGGATTTTGGACACCAGGCCTCATTTCCGAGTCAGCCAGGGTGTAAACAATGTGTCCAGAACGTTTTTTTCACATTCCATGCAGTCCTTGTGAATTCTCATATCCATGTTGCTAAGCTAGCGCAAGTGAACGGGGATGGTAGTAGCCTGCCCCCAAAAATAGTCTTATCCGGTTGCAACAACATTCAAAACAACCCCATTATTATGCCAGACTGCAAGTGTAAATACTTGTCTTGATAGAATGAAGTTTGAAATTAAACCAACATTGCAATCATGTTTGATCACCATCAGCAATTTGTGTTCCGGTTTGAAAGCTTGACAGCCGCGGAGTGATATTCCTAGTACAAATCCTAGCTTCGTTTGACACATCCATAACTTTTCCATAGAGCGAACTCCAACATCTTTGAAGTTTGTAAAACTGAACGGTTTTCCCCTCTCCCTGACCTCGCTCGCAAACATCAAGAGTAATGCTTTCTGTCCGACTTTGTAAATATTTCGTAACATTGAAACATATGCCATAACAATGTTTGGTTGTTACTAGATGACCCGTGTGTCTACACAGCATGTTGGCGAACAGAACGCACACTCTTCTCCCTTTCATCCTCCCATTCCATCTCGTCTCAAAAAACATTCCATGTAATAATAACTAGAGCTACGAGTGACATATTTCACAATGTCAAGCCAGATCACATAGCGTTGCGTAACTTGTGAATCCATAGGAATACGGCAAGTCATGTCTAATGCCATTTGTCACAGCAATTACACAAAATAACAGTAAAGCATTACAACATGCCAATCCAAAAGGGTAACTTCTAGCCCAAGTTTTGGCTAACGTAGGCGAAGCCATTATACCACTGGGCTACCATCATAGAAGCAAAAAGCATGGCAAACCTGTTCTTCGGAGACTGTTGGTGCGCGCCACAAAATGTAGATCTGGGAATGCGGTTGGCACCGCGGACACTTTTAGAGTTTTCCGTGTAGGTATTAGACTTCGAGAAGGACTTTGTGAAGTCGTCGGGACTGAAGTGGTCACTGCAAAGCACCGGGGTAGCTTACGGAGCGTCTCCATCGGTGTGTTGATGTAGCCCTGCAGCCAGGAGCCAGAGTTTGGTTCTTTCAACATCTTTCACGGAAACCAATGGAAACTTGCCGATACCCATCTGTGGGCTTTATTATTGCAGTTGGTATATACACACTGATGTACCATGGTGCGATGTCGTTGGGTTTTAATCCACTATTCGATCCGATCCGAAAGCAGTTGTAGAACTAGCCTTGATTTGCAATGTCTCTTGCGGGTCCCTGCAGTGGGTGGGTGGGCTACATCACAACTGAAGAGAGCAAAGTAAAATTCCGCCGACCCCGAGAAAATAGTCTCTCAACATGGCAAAATCCACGCAGTGCAAGGTTGGTTTAATTTCAAACTTCATTCTACTAAGACAAACATTTACACTTATTATACCATACTGGTATAATAACGGTTTTGTTTTGAATGTTGTTTAAACGGGATAAGACTATTTTTGGGGGCAGGCTACTACCATCCCCGTTCACTTGCGCTAGCTTAGCAACATGGATATGAGAATTCACAAGGACTGCATGGAATGTGAAAAAAACGTTCTGGACACATTGTTTACACCCTGGCTGACTCGGAAATGAGGCCTGGTGTCCAAAATCCCGGAGGTACACTTTAAGACCGTCTTACCGTTCCCTTGGATTTAGTGGTGAGCGTCGCTGTCGAGAGAGAGTTGAGTCGCTCGTACGAAGGACTTTGCTAACGACGATAGCAAAGACGCTTTCGAGAAACGGACCCCTGGTCGGTAGGCCTACACTCTAGGCATCTTAGCAATCATTTATCCGTTTAGATAGATAGAGTCTTGCTTGCATGTTTTTGTTATGTCCGGCATATTTCTTTATGGTTATGTCTTGCATGTTTTTATGTCTCAATCTTTTATGCTTTGCTGTCTGTGGATATGTTGTCTTTGTGACATGTTTGTTTCTGTCTGTACTGTGAGTGCTATGGAGTGCGTTTTGCGTTTTTGCTGCTCTTTTGGCTAGGGCCCACTTGAAAAAGAAGCAACTGCCTCAACTGTGTTTTTACCCTAGTAAAATAAAGGAGAAAAAAAGACAGACAGACAGACAGACAGACAGACAGACAGACAGACAGACAGACAGATAGATAGATAGATAGATAGATAGATAGATAGATAGATAGATACACAGTAAAAAATATTCCCGTGATGTCACAGGGAATTACTGGCTACTAATTGCATTCATTTCACAGTAGTTTACTGTGGCCATCCTCACAGTTTACTGTGATCTTCTCACAGTAGTTTACTGTGGCCACACCACAGTAAGTTACTGTCACCCGACCCACACTACCATGATCCCGCCCCTCCATTCATCACCACAAAAGAGGTAGCTACCATGTTATTGTGGCACCTCCCATTCCCCACCATGACTGAGACAACTGTGGCATGGAACCAGTCCATCACACTGCTCTTCTAAATTGATAGACCGAACTATCCATAACCACAGAGAAACCCAATTATCTGCAATATATGCAATATTATCATCATTTGATAGATATAGTCTCCTGGATGATAGTACATTAACCAGTGTGCATAGAATACTTAATAGAATACAGTGTGCATAATTAGACAAACCTGAAATTTCTTGATCAAGTAAGCAACACTCCAAAAAGGATACCTGCTACCATAATACTGACTACCAACTAAATAGCTAGCCCGCCAACAAACCAGTCCACCGGCCAACCAAAAGAGTCAGTTGTCAGCTAGCCAGCCAAAGAGCCGGCTAACCAACTAACACTCATTTAGTCAGCCAACTAACCAACAAACAAGTCAGCTGTATGGCTAGCCAGCTAACAAACCAGCCATCCAGTCAACCAAAAGAGTCAATTAGCCAGCCAACCAGCTGGCCAACAAACAGTCAGTTGGTCGGTCAGTTAGCTCACTAACCAACAAGCCGGACAGAGAGCCAGCGAACCAGTCATTTAGGCAAGCAACTCAAGCATTGTGACAGTCTGAGTTTATATAGAGGTGAAAGTTAACCATGTGACCAGAGTAATCAGGCATGTGGCAGCTGCAGGTAGTAATTCAATGAACTTGTAACAGTCCTATGTACTCAAGTGAGGTCAGGTACTAATTGACAGATTGATTGGGCACTACCATTGTTCCTGGTTGATGGTAGGCAATGTCAATCATGTCATGCAGTATTTGACTTTCAATTGTGCAATGGCACTTCACAAGATAGCCTAATTTTGTTTACTAGGTGGCAATATTCTGATTTAAAATTGGATGCTGGAGTTTTGGCGTGCACATCCAAGACAAAGGCATTAGCAGGTGCCAACTTAAGAACGTGTTTGTGTAGCACATTGGTTGCAACTTAATTTATTGGAAGCAGAACCAGCAACATTTCCAATCATAGACCTTCTTCTAATTAGGCCTGGCAATTAGTAATTACAATCAATCATGGCCAGGAGCAACCCAAAGTGACATACAGATATGCAACATTGGTTACTGTCCCTAGGGTAATGTCGGGTTAGGAGGGATTAGAACCTGCAACTCTCTGATCTTAAGTCCACCTCCCTAACCATTAGGCCAAGGCAGCCACATAGTGCACCCAATCATGGCCTAGAGCCAGTAAACACCTGTTATAACAGCACAGTAGTTAACTGTGATATTACGAAAAGTCTCTCTGGATTTCACAGTAACAAATTATGGCAGAATATCACAGTATGTTACTGTGAAATGAATGCAATTAGTAGCCAGTAACTCCCTGTGAGTTCACAGTAAGATATTGTTACACACTTGAAGTGGGCGAAAGTTCAATGGGGAGGCATGTCAGTTGGGTTGAAGGTTGACGCCTTTACAGTAGTTAACTGTGATACGACGAATTCACAGTATGTTACTGTGAAATGAATGCAATTAGTAGCCAGTAACTCCCTGTGAGTTCACAGTAAGATGTTGTTACACACTTGAAGTGGGCGAAAGTTCAATGGGAAGGCATGTCAGTTGGGTTGAGGGCTGACGCCTTTACTCAAAGTGATACACAAATATACAATGTTGGTTGCTGCCCCTAGGGCAATGTAGGGTTTGGAGGGATTTGAACTTGCAACTCACTGAACTTAAGTCCACCTCCCTAACCATTAGGCCAAGGCTGCCACATAGCACAACCTGGGCCTTCAGAGAGTTCATGGACATTTACAGCTAACTATTTAGTCATCAACCTCTTGTTTGCTACATGTCTTCCCATGCTTGGTCATCTCCTTTTTTCTCACTTCCTCATGGCAATATGTACAACCTGAGGGGGAGGGGCTTAGGACATATGGGCTTCAGATCGTGTCCCATCATGCAATGCACTTATGGAGAGCCATTTATCTGGATGGAATATCTTAAGTGTGCTTCAAAATATTACTCCTTGTTATATTCTGTGTTTGTAGGGGTTGTACTATTTAAAGTGGTACACAAGAAAAATGACCATATTCCCACAGTCATGAAGATGGTCATGTATATCTCCCAATATATAAAAGCTCATTCTCCTGTTATTTGACAGAGAGTGGGGAACACGTAGTCAACTGATGATGGGTGTATACATGTATACCACAAGACAATAAGAATGAAATAATTTGCTGAAAATGTCAATGAAAGGTGTGATTGTAATGAAGAGCCCAACCTGTCTAGGACTGAAGTTGTGCCCCAATGCACTATTAATTCAATAGATACTCCGCCCACACAGTAGTTTACTGTGATGTTTCCTACTTTATCACTTTGGCATGCTGGTTATCCTTGAAGATCACAGTAAAATACTGTGATGTGCAAGTTAAGTGAGAAATGGCAAGTGATACAATGATTTCAGAGTAATTTGCTGTGTGCCGTGTGAACATCACAGTAGCATAGTGTACCAGAACATCAGAGTAATTAACTGTGAGATTTCACAGTAAATTACTCTGAAATCACAGTAATTTTTTACTGTGTAGATAGATAGATAGATAGATAGATAGATAGATAGATAGATAGATAGATAGATAGATAGATAGATAGATAGATAGATAGATAGATAGATAGATAGAGCTACCCATGGGAGACAAGTTAAGGTCAAGTGGCTGGATCTGGGTGATTTCGCTTCTGTCTGTCTGTCTGTCTGTCTGTCTGTCTGTCTGTCTGTCTATCTGTCTATCTATCTATCTATCCCTCCTTCTATCTAGGAGAAGCTCAGACATTCACTCTCAAGTTCAAGTGTGCCGAAGATTACCCCATTGATCTCTAACTTTGTTTAACCTCTCTCTCTCTCTCTCTCTCTCTCTCTCTCTCTCTCTAGAAAAAGCTCAGACGTCCATCTCTCTCTCTTCTACAAATCCATTTATCTCTCTCTCTTGATCTACTCTCTCTCAATGGTTGATGTTGCATAATGACCACAGTTCATTTTTCTCTCTCTCTCTAGGAGAATCTCAGACGTTCACTCTAAAGTTCAAGCGTGCTGATTACCCTGTTGATATCTACTTCTTGATGCATCTGAGTGACTCCATGAAGGTTGGTAGCCAATTGTAGTCTTTTGTCCCATTGAAACTCAATGGTAAAACACTGCTATTGAACTACAAAAATGACTGTCTGTCTGTCTGTCGGTCTATTTACTATCTAGGACGATCTGGAGAACTTGAAAAACCTCGGCACGGACTTGATTCGCGAGATGCAGTCTATCACCTCCGACCTCAGAATCGGTAAGTGCCGAGATTCAAATGTCCATTTTTGTAGCGCAATACATGGTCTTATAGGCTAATGGGTTTCCATGTGCTACAGAGCACATACATACTATACGTTCCAATCAGGGCTTTGAACCGGTTCAAGGAACAAAAACGAAAACCAGGAACTTTTTGTATTTTACAGGGAACAGAAACGAAACCGGAAACGTTATTATTTTTTAGATTCTGGAACGGAAACACTTATTTAAAAATAATGGTAACCAGTTAATACCGGTTAATACCGTTCCTCAAACTAAAAAAAAGTAATTATTTTCCAGTGCACGTTACCATGACGGCTGAGGTTCACGTCCTGTGTGACATCAGACATTCTTCGACTGAATGGAGAGAGAGCTGTGGATTACAAAGTTTGCATTGCATTATTGTAAGACATTGCAGGGAAGCACGTGTAAAGCGCACCGACAATGTTCGACGTTATTGGGCATCCATGGCTGCTTCAAATATGCACAAACTCACAATGTCCATCATAGTGCTCCCCGTGACCCAAGTCAGCGTGGAGCGCACATTTTCATCATTGAGGTTTATTCTCTGCTTCTCTGCTTAGGTCGTCCCTGAATGACGACATTCTGGCAGGAACGAAATTAACCGTTCCGGGAACAATATTTTTTGGTTCTAACCGGTTCGGGAACGTCAATTTATTGGTGGAACTCAGAACCGGAAACGTTATAATTCCGTTTCTGTTCGGAACGGAACGTTTGGAAAAAAATAACGGTTTTAAGCCCTGGTTCAATAGCCATGTGCTACAGAGGTGGAACGTAATGAAGTATTTTTACTTTGTTACTGTACTTAAGTTGTTTGTTTTTTTCCTGAAATTTGTACTTACTTGAGTAAAAATAAAAATGCAGACTTTTACTTTTACTCCGTTACATTTTTTGACAATTACTTGTACTTTTTACTCCTTACATTTCTGGAACAAGACGTCGTTACATTTATCTTAGGTTTTCCTGTTATGTTGCATGGATATTTGGCTGCGGGTAGAGAGGCGGGACAAAGTACAGCATGGTCGCTTGGAAACAGAGCAGCGCACGACTAGGTCTTGACATTTGAGCGCATTTTGTTCTCGTATTAGTGCAACGCTTAACTGTCAAAATAGCCCAGAATAGTTCACTTTGGTATGCAAGAATGGAAATTGGCACAGATGTTCATCAGATTGTACTCTATCAGCTCAGGGCGTTGGCCACGCGAAAATCCAAGATGGCCGCCATTTTTCAAGATGGCCACCTTCTTCACTTCTAAATAAGTCTAGGAATAGTTAAATTAGTGATGCAAGCATGTCATTTGGCAAAAATGTTCATTTGAATGTACTTTTTCAAAATATGGTGTTGGTAGGGCCCTATGATTTCCGCGATACGGAAAACACGGACGGAATCACAGAATTTGGACATTAAAACGGAATTTGGTTATAAACGCGGAATTGCACGGAATTCACTCATTTCTTATGATAAAAATCCATTCTTCTCGTCATCATTTATCAGTCAAAAAGACATTTCAAACACTAAATATGGCCACGATATCATATCTGGCCCACGCGAAGTGATGCGCAAAAGTTCTATGCAGATCCATGATCCATGTCAGCACATGTCGACAGTGAACGCATCTCTCTCCCAAGCGGCATTTCGGATTGTCTCCCGCGTCCTAACACTGGCAGTCAGAGCATTGAAGAAATCTTAAAACTCAAATGTTGCCGAGTAGAACAAGTCAGGCGCGTTATCCTGACCGTCTGTTACCAAGACTATGCGATGCGACACAGAAAGGATGGGCGGCTCTCCACTGCACTTTAATAAACAATGGAATCATCTGATGCGAGGCACGAGTTTGGAGTTTGTTACAACAGCCGTGACCGCTGTAAAATAAAAACTGAACAGGCAATGCTTTGATCATGTCATGTTAACTTTGTTGGCCACGAAGCATAGTGACCAAATGTTAGCAGCAACTTTGAGAAAGGGTCAAGTCATCATCAGCAGAAAACGGCCGTCTTGTAAAACGTGTTTGTGTGAGACGGTAGACGGTAGGGACTTTGCGAGGCTATTTAATGCCTACATATAACTTGACCAAAAATGTCTCTAATGTAGCTGCACGTTGCAATAAAGCCAAACTTATTCGAGGAAACCTGATGCAGCCCGAGTCCAACTTGAATGCATCAGAAGTGAATTCGCCTTCTAGTTGGGTGCGTCACGTGTATATAACAGAATATATGCGCATGTAGATTTCAGCTACCATATTACTTGGAATATTTTTGAGGGCTGATATTACAAAAAACTAGCAGGTAATTTCATTCTTTTCTCTAGCAACCATTCAACCATGAGTGATTGGCTCTGTCTAGTTTTAACTTTTTTTTTTTTTTGGGTGAAAGGGGAAAATAAGGGATAAATCCGATTTGGCAAAAAATAAATCAGAAAAAACGGAATTTGAGAAAAAATAAAACGGAATTTGAGAAAAATTAAAACGGATTTCATAGGGCCCTACGTTGGCCACGCAAAATCCAAGATGGCCACCATTTTTCAAGATGGCAACCCTCGCCACTTGCAAATAAGTCTAAGAATAGTTAAATTAGTGATGCAATCATGTAATTTGGCAGAAATGTTTCTTTGTATGCACTTTAAAAAAAAAATAAATGGTATTGGATACACAAATTCAAGATGGCCGCCATTTTTCAAGATGGCCACTCTCTCTAGTTGCAAATAAGGCCAAGCATTGTTAAATTAATGATGCCATCATGTAATTTGGCAGAAATGTTTTGTATGCACTTTTTTGAAATATGATGTTGGACATGCCAAAAATCCAAGATGGGAGCCATATTCCAAGCTGGCCACTCTCTCCACTTTTAAATAAGGCCAAGAAAACGTAGTTCACTTTATGAGAGAGAGAGAGAGAGAGAGAGAGAGAGAGAGAGAGAGAGAGAGAGAGAGAGAGAGAGACCTGGTCTGTGAATGTGAGAATGAGTATGTGCTCCACAAAGGCAAAGTGGAGTCTGTTAAAGGTTTTACCGTTACGGAAGTGACAAAAGCACCAAACTTTGCATGGTGTTTCTTTAAGGTATATGCTGTAATTCTAGCCTAGGAGTCATCTGAAAAAAAGACTTTCTATCATGTCATACAATATGTCATGTTGTGTAATGCATTACATTGTTATTACATGACATTACACTTAGCTGACAATGTTAATATAGTCCCAAACACAGCAGAGATGAAGCAAGGGCAGTTGTAGCCTGCTTGGCAGATTGATGAAACTACAACAAAGTACATAGTGTGAAAGTATGGGGGAGTCTGTGCTTACATGCTTGACAGCAAATGTAACATTGTGAACGATTTGAGAAGATTCTTGGTTTGAATTAAAATGAGCATTTCCCACACTACAACTATGGTGAGAATAGACTGCTTTTAATGCTCGCTCAGCAGCATCTGAATGGAGAAGTGTCAGTGCAGGATGATGTCCAAGGTGGCAGGTTCTCCATCCTTTAATTTCCTTACCAGATATTTTTTATTTGTATGAGAAAGGGGAAAGGACAGGACCTCTCCATATGTATGAAGAACCCATAAGGTCACCTAATCCTACATTTTCACAAGTAGCATTGTGCACATAGTGAGTGCACTTCAGTCATCTTTAGAATGGCATTACAGATTGCTCGATATACATGTAGGCCACAGTATATCTTCAGTTCAAATTAAATGGAAATGATTTCTAAGTAGGTGTTGAGTAAGTAGGCAGAGGTAAATTGTTTTTTCAAGTCCTCACCCAGTACTTGTGTCACAAGTTGTTTTATAGTTAGCTCAGTAATCATTGAGTACTTCAATTACTACTTCAAAACTGACAGCTGATGAACAACATGTACCATAGGTCTTTGCCACCCTTACCCATAGGAGAAATATCTATACAAAACAACAGTTCTCATATGGTTTATACTATAAAAGTAAATCATTACCGGTACACATTACTCATTTTCTTGATATGCAAGGCACACAAATAGTCTGGGAGGAAGGATAGTCTACCATAGATTTTGAGTGGTAATAGTAACACAACTCATTCCCACTACACCATTTTGCATCATATTGTACATGACCTCAGAATGCTCCACATGTTTCAGTTCTACTATGTAGTTGTACAGTACAGTACAGTGCAGTACAGTACAGTAGCATACAGAATGGTGCAGTATAATAAAGTACAGTAGAGTATAGTACAGTACAGTACAGTAGCATACAGTGCAGTACAGTACAGTAGCATTTATGCCTCACCCGTGCAAGGGGGCAGCCCTCAGTGGCGCCCCATGGGGAGCAGTGCGGTGGGACGGTACCATGCTCAGGGTACCTCAGTCATGGAGGAGGATGGGGGAGAGCCAGGGCTTGAAAACGAAATTATTTTTCAAACGTTCCGTTCCGAACGGTTCAGGCAAGTTTCAGTTTAACGTTTTCGTTCCTGCAATCGTTCCCCCACAAAAATATCGTTCCTGAACCGGTTCGGAACGAAAAATAACGTTCGTTCTTAACGTTCCTGCAGTGTTTAACGGCCATATTTAGTCTATTTTCGTGGACTTTATCTTAGAATAGACGTACTCATTATTTCCCCTTGATTTACACAGCTATTATATATAAATAATAAAACACCCAAAAACACTCAGATGGGCTATCCATCCTGGCAGATTTAACCGGATGCCTATAATTCTTATCAAAAGTAGCCTAGTAGCGGTGGGTGGATGTTGATTAGGGAGGCACAATACAGAATAGCCAGAGAGAGTTTAAAAAAATAGCCATAGAGAGTTCCTAAAAAAATCTCTGGAATAGCGCAGGTAAACGTCAGCATAATAAGAGGTGTCGATAGGCATGGATTTCAGTTCTTGCCTAGCTCTATTTAATAGGCCATGATTAGGTTTGCAGCAAGTGAAACGTGTAAGTAAAGGGAACACAGTTTGCTCCACAAAAAAATCCCAAACTGTTTTGAGATGTGCACGATGCAAGGGGTCACTAGTTCTAGAGAAGGGACAGGTTGCATAGTCTGAAACCTCGGATATGCTCTCAGATATCGGCTACCAACCATTCCAGTGCAAGTCCATCACCACAAAACCGGAGACCTTTTGTAGCCCAACAGAAGCGTCACAAAATAGTAAGAGTTTCCACGTAGTCCATCCCATCAGCCCAGCCCTCTGCACGACAGAAGAGAATAATAACTTAAACAACAACAAATGCGCTGTCTTTCTCTATCCCTGCTTGTTGTCACACGCGACCTGTTATTCGTGATGACAGCCAGGAAATATTGCGCAATAGCCTACTGAGGAAACCATCGAAACATTGAGCGGGCCAGCTAACGTCAGCTAGCGTCTGTCCATCTGCCACGAATGACTTTATCCCGCATTGACCACCACAACAGATAAATAAGACGTCCTTGATTACAGCACATAAAACACCAGCTCTCACCTCTCTTCTCTACAACCGACAGTGGGATACGCTGCGCACAACAAAAGCACTTCAGTAACTTTACGACAACATAATTTGCCATAACCGCATTGAACATCGAGGCACTCGGCGGTGCCATTGCAAGTAGTAAGCTAAACATGACTCACCCACCAGTTGCCTCTCGAGAGCACTCTGCGAATTAGGTTCATCAAATCGCCTATCCAATTCCTTTGCGAATCATAGACTGTATGGTCCAAATACTCTGTCCCTGTAGGAATCCCAACGCCGATCTCAAGACATGTTCTCTTTCCATGGTGTCAATATAAAACTCTGTAGGTCCGTGAATGAGACTGAAGAACAGCGCGGGTAAAGTGTCATTTCTCTTACAAAAACTTATTTGATATTGGTGGTCAACAACTTTAGGGTGGGTTTATTAGAGCCAACTTCCAATCACTACGAGAAAGCCAGGAGAACAGAGACAGTTTAGTTCTAGTTTCCTATCAAAATCTCTGAGGAGAAGCACATCCTAAAATTTACCCAGGAAGTTTCTCCATACAATGCAGTGCACTCTGATTGGCCAATGCTCCTCAATATCAATCGGCGGCAAGAGCTCAGGTGAAGCAAAATGCTGTTGCTGTATGCATGTTTCCCCTCATACACGTCAGTAGCCGAACTAAAAGACTGCTCGTCGCCATGGTTACTCCTCAAACAAAGTCGTGCACTTATATGAAATATAGAGAACGAAATAAAAACCGTTATTAACCGGTTTGTGGATTTCAGAATAACGTTTTTGTTCCGGAACACTTGAAGACCATTTCGTTTTCGTTTCCGTTTCCGTTCCTTGTAAAATTCCATAAAATTTTGTTCGTTTTCGGTTTTCGTTTTCGTTCCTTGAACCGGTTCGGAGCCCTGGGGAGAGCACTGGTTGATTACTCCCCCCACCAGCCTGGCGGGTCGGGAGTCGAACCGGCAACCTCAGGGATGCAAGTCTGACGCCCTAACCGCTCACCCATGACTGCCCTAGTACAGTACAGTCGCATACAGTACGGTGCAGTACAGTTCAATAGCATACAGTACGGTGCAGTATAGTACAGTACAGTATGGTATATGACATTACAGTACAGTACAGTACAGTAAAGTAGCATACAGTGCGGTACAGTACAGTATGGTATATGACATTACAGTACAGTACACTACAGTAGAGTACAGTACAGTACAGTCGCATACAGTACGGTGCAGTATAGTAAAGTACAGTACAGTNCAGTACAGTACTGTACAGTCGAATACAGTACGGTACAGTACGGTATATAACAGTACAGTATAGAAGAGTACACTAAACCACAGTACAGTAGAGTACAGTATCTTGATGACTTTTAGGCTAATTTGACAGCTGTATCCCTCAAAAGCCAATGGGATTTCCACATGTAGTTTAACGTTTTTGAAAGACTTTTTGAATGTGTGAGAGAGGGAAGCCAGACTGGCTTCAAACAAAGGACCACACCTACTAATACAAAATAATGAGCAATCAATAAATCAAGTGGTTAGGTAACCAACATGTCATTCTAGGTTAAAAGCCAAAGTAGAACAGAAAACAGACATGTTACCATTTTGTTCTTTTAAAACATAAAGTATTTGTCAATATAGGCTACTGTATGTATGGTGTATTGTATATTGATTATTCATAATTTCCTAAGCATAAAGCCCCCCATCACTCCATAGTACACTTAGGACTTGAGATATACATATCTGAACACAAATCAGCATACATTTTATTTTGTAATGGCCTTATAGAGGTAAATCATCCAAGCTGTCACTGACACTTGATATGTACATGTATTCACTTGATTGATATGTAAATATGAAATATGAAATATTTCAGTTGGGCTCCTAGGCTTACATCATTGATCAAAGATCAAAGAGTCCTTTCTGGTGAACATTTGTGCCAAATTGCATGATTGCATCTCTATTTTAACTCTTCTTGGCCTTATTTACAAGTTGAGAGGTGGCCATCTTGAGAAATGGCGGCCATCTTGGATTTTGAGTGGCCAATGCTCTTTTGTGAAAGAGTGCATTCTAATGAACATTTGTGCCTAATTGTATGATTGTATAATTAATTTAACTATTCTTAGCCTTATTTACAAGTGAACAGGGTGGCCATCTTGAAAAATGTCCACCATCTTGGATTTTTGCGTGGTCAACGCCCTTAGCTGAAAGAGTACATTCTAATGAACCTCTGTTCCAATTTCTATGCTTGCATACCAAAGTGAACTATTTTTGGCCTTATTTACTCCGCTATATAGGCTACAGCGACTTTTCTGATTTTCTTTCAACTTTTTTTATGAAAGCTTCTAGCGACCGTCTTCTGGGCGTCTGGAATAGGCTACGTGTGGAGAGTAGCTAGCTTCACTATTTAAGTTATATGCACAGCATGAGCAACAAGAGAAAGCTGTCTGCCAATCAGTAACTTTGACTTTGACATTGGTAGGGACACAAAATTGGTGGGGGTTCGGGTGTTTCTCCCCCGAGAAAATTTAGAAAATACAGTTGTTAAAAGTACAATTTTAATGCAATATGTGAATGTATTAGCCTATAAATGAATGTAGATCAATGGTCTTAGAGGGGGATGATTTATGACCATTTTCATTGTGGGGGGCTGATTACCAATCATAAGTTCATGACACAGATGTTATATCGATGAGCAGATGATATGTCAACGAGCGTTCCTTAGGAAGTTGGTCTTTCAATCACACGGTTGCAGGCTTAAATCCCACCCTTACCTGTGTTAACACCTCCATCCATGACTGGAGTGAAATTGACCAAAGCAGTTAGTTCTGACCCAACATTGCTCCAGAGACTGTAACCAATAAACTGTCCATATACATCGTTCAAATGTCAGCAAAGTGGTATATGTAGCCTAACATGAAAATGATCACCAGTTCTGCCAATAGGCCTAGCCTACTCACTGACATTTAGGCCTATTTTAACATCAACAAAAATGACACTGACATTTGTAAACCTTTTCTTGAAATAAGCTTGCATGTTTTTTAAATATATATATAAAAAAGACAGGGCCTAGGAAAAATGTTTTGGGTCCGGTGACGACTGACCCTGTTATTTATTTTTATGCAACCCAATTTTCTTTTAGTTTTTATCCTCCAAAATTAGCGATGCTGTGTGGACTGCCCACATACAAAACAACACTTTTCTTCATTCTCATAGGCTTACTCCCTGAGTGAGTACTTGTACTTTTGTACTCAAAAAGTACATTTGAAAGTCAGTACTTATGACTTTTACTTTAGTAAATATTTGGTGTACAACTTTTACTTTCACTTGAGTAAATTTTTCGCAGGGTACTTCTACTTTTACTTAAGTACACAACTTCAGTACTTCCACCTCTAACGTGCTATAATGGGTTTCAATGGGAGAGAGGGCTACGCGCTAAGCTACATGAAGAGGCCAATTTTGAATAGCAACGACTTACACTCTCTCAAACCCCCAAAAACATTTAGGCCGTAGGTCATAATATACGTCTTGACAGGCAAAATGATATACCAAGCTGTCATAATGTGTTACGCACTGTAAAATATCCATAGATTCCAGCTTTGTTTATAAATGTGATCTGAATTGGCAAATTGCTCGCAGGTAAATATTGACTCTCTCTAATCAAAGGTAGTAGAAGGGAAAGAGAAAACAGGCATGCAAGTATATATGAAATGAGCACATATTGCGCTATAGATATGATCGTCATAGAAAGTGTTTGAATTTCTTCTCTTTTCTCTTTCTTCGTCTTCTTCATCCAGGCTTTGGCTTGTTAGTGGAGGACACCGTTACGCCGGCAAAACTCTGCAGGTCAGTCGCTGGATTGCAAATTTTTGTAGTCTCAGACAGAGGCTTCACAATGCATTTCAATGGCATTGAGAACTACAAATGTTACGACAACTCTTGGATGCTACAGGAGCCCTTGTTGTTGTAGTGATTTACCTGTAAAATACAATTAAGCCAAAGTTTTAAAAATCAGCATGCCCCAGGTACTCAGCAGTATATCACCAGGAGGAAGGGAAGACATTAAAAATCCTTTACTAAATGTGTCTACTCATAACTGACATTTAAAATGGCAACGTCTTTCGACCAGAATCAGGACAGAAGCATAAAAACAGAAGTTCATCCTGACAATATTGCCAAACACGTTGTGCGAGATCAACATGGGGCTCGATTGATTGTGCATGGTTTCTCGGGATGCTCACCTCACTCACAAATTGACTTGATTTGAAACACCTTGCACAACCGTAGCTGAAGCGTTTGAGAATACAATCACTGTCTGAATGTACGGTATCAGTGCGCTTCTAGTGTAGATCACTCCGCCGGTATGGCACTAATAGCTCCATAACATAGCCCAAAAAGTGCATGCATCGTTATTTTAGTGCGACGGGATGCTGGTCGATCCCGCACAACGTCTAAGCATTGTGTGGTGGGCTTGTGCATGTTAGCATTAGCGCTCTGCCCTACCATAAGCATTGTGTGGTGGGCTTGTGCATGTTAGCATTAGCATTGTGTGGTGGGCTTGTGCATGTTAGCATTAGCATTGTGTGGTGGGCTTGTGCATGTTAGTATTAGCATTGTGTGGTGGGCTTGTGCATGTTAGCATTGTGTGGTGGGCTTGTGCATGTTAGCATTAGCATTGTGTGGTGGGCTTGTGCATGTTAGCATTAGCATTGTGTGGTGGGCTTGTGCATGTTAGCATTAGCATTGTGTGGTGGGCTTGTGCATGTTAGTATTAGCATTGTGTGGTGGGCTTGTGCATGTTAGCATTAGCACTTTGCCCTACCATTCATGACACCTTACCTTACCTACAAATGAGTAGCGTCAGTTTTTGAGAGAAATTAAGTACAATTTCTCTCCGCCATGTTGAAAATGTCAAAAGTCATGTCATCTGAGCAAGTCGTCCTTCAGAATATTGCCCAGTGTGATGGTGGAGTGTTCCTGAGTGATGTTCACCCTTGTTACCTTTTCTGCAGTTCAATAGCCATCTCATAATGGGTTTCAATGAGAGGAAAGTCTAATCTCTGCATTGGATATCTGAAGAGGTTGTTGGCCGGTGGCCATTTGTAGTTCAATACACACGTCTTATGATGGGTTTCAATGAGAGACAAGACTACACAATAGGCTATCTGAAGAGGTCATTTTTGTTACTATTGCAGAGGGGGCCATTTGTAGTTAAATACACACGTTCTATGATGGGTTTCAATGAGAGACAAGACTACACAATAGGCTATCTGAAGAGGCCTTTTTTTTACGATTGCAGAGGGGGCCAGAACTGCAGACGTCCATTGAGCTTCAAGAATGTGCTGAAACTCACCTCCGATGGGTCGCAGTTCAACACCGTGATGGGTCAACAGCAGATATCAGGCAAACCGGGGTCGTCTGAGGGTGGACTGGACGCCATTTTGCAGGTGGCAGCTTGTGGGGTAAGCATGTTAACAGTAAAAGGGTGGGAGACGTGACGCCTTGTTTTTTTCGTAACATTGGTTAAAAACCTACAAAAACTGTTATTTTTCCTCTTAAAAACAAATGTCAATAAAGAAGATGTGGTATATTACGTTTCATATTAGTCTTAGATGAGAAGAAACATTTTTGTTAAGATTCATGTAAAGGTTTATATGTCATATATGGGTGGACTGGACGCCATTTTGCAGGTCGCAGCTTGTGGGGTAAGCATGTTAACAGTAGCCTGAAGACAAACTGGCGGCAACCTTGTAGTCTTTGTTACAATTCGGTGCTATTGAAAAGCTCTCAGAAAAGACTACAGATGTGATGGCGAATGCTAACAAGACAGAAACATAATGTTAAAACACATGAAATAGGGTCCTACTGCCCCCACCAACACGAGGAGTGGATCTGGCAACCTTTGGGCCTCAAGTCTGACGCATTAACCGCTTGCCCATGACACATTATTACATGTTAAATCTGGAACTGTGTTCAGAATTCGTCATCTAAGGAACATGCTGCTATTTCTACGTTACTGTCATCATGAAATCCTTCTCTCAATTCAAATTCTGTCGCTCTCTCTCTCTCATTTCAAATCAATTCAATCCAACCCAGTGAGCTAGTCCCTCTTTCTCTCCCCCCTCTCTCGTCCCTCCCTCTCCCCCATCCCCTCCTCTGGGGAACCTCTTTTGTGTGTGTGTGTGTGTGTGTGTGTGTGTGTGTGTGTGTGTGTGTGTGTGTGTGTGTGTGTGTGTGTGTGTGTGTGTGTGTGTGTGTGTGTGTGTGTGTGTGTGTGTGCGTGCGCGCGTGTGTGTGTGTGTGTGCGTGTGGGCGTGTGAACACTTACCTGTACTTTACTGTGACATTGCGAGGAATTTCCACCCCTATCATACTCTGTTCACTGCCTACTTCTACATACTATACTATATCTTAGATGTATCTGTCAACACTTGTTCCAGGTCATGTTAAGACCGTCTACCTTAAAGGAGTATGCCACTATTTTGGGGCTTAATACAGTTAAAATCCTTGACTGGGGTTTATAAAGATGGTAAAGTGTATTATTATTCATGTAAGCCGTTGTCTTGTTTTAAGACAAGTTAAAAGAAGGAGCGTGTCGCTAAGCTAGTGAAAGTCAATGGATCCATGTAGCATGTAGCAATGCTACACGGATACATTTACTTTCACTAGCTTAGCGACAATCTCCCTTTTTTAACTTAACAAGACAACGCTTAACATTAAAAATAAGACACTTTATCACCTTTATAAACCCTAGCCAACGATTTTAACTGTATTAAGCCCCAAAGTAGTGACATACCCCTTTAACTGACAGAGCATGTTTTTCTGCACATGGTCTATCCCAAGTCATAGAACGTCTTTTTGCACAATTACCTTTTTACATTTTTTACACATTACATTTTCACATTCTTTATCTTTAGTATTTTTATTTTTTATTTTCCCCTCCCTGACTATTCCTGTGTTATTTGTGTCTTGAAATGTCCAGCTACTGGATACCTGAATTTCCCCCTGGGGATTAATAAAGTTACTCTACTCTACTCTACTCTACTCTATTCTATTCTATTCTATTCTATTCTACTCTACTGTACTTTACTCTACTCTACTCCTCTATTCTACTCTACTCTACTACTGGACTCTACTCTACTACTCTACTCTGCTCTACTCTACTCTACTACTCGACTCTACTCTACTACTCTGCTCTACTGTACTCTACTCCTCTCTACTCTACTGTACTACACTACTCTACACTACTCTACTGTACGTATTCTACTGTACTCTACTCTATTCTACTCTACTCTGCTGTACTCTACTCTATTCTACTCTACTCTTCTCTACTCGACTCTACACTACTCTACTCTACTACACCACTCTACTCTACTGTTCTCTACTCTACTCTACTGTACTCTACTCTACTACACTACACTACACTACACTACACTACACTACTCTACTCTACTCTACTCTACTCTACTCTCCCATCCCCTTCGTCTCCCCAGGATCTGATTGGCTGGCGTAACGGCACGCGCCTGCTGGTGTTCGTCGCGGACGGCGACTTCCGCGGCAAGTCAGCAGCCAGTGCACTACCGCCCAACGACGGCCAGTGCCACTTGGAAAATAACATGTACACTACGAGCCATGTAAGTTAGTGGCCATTTTTGTAGTTCAAAATCATTGTCTTATAATGGGATTCAATGGGATCAAAAGACCACACACTTGGCTACCTGAAAAGGCCAGGGTACGATTCTGGAATGTTAGCATCTTTATACAGATGTACTTTAAAGTTATCTACTTTCTTCAAGGCGAAATACGTGCATTTCTTGAAACCGTACCATTCCCACAGTAAGCCCAAAGTAGTGTGGCTACTTTCCTGAGTCCACACCGCTACTTACTTTCTTGTCATTGCAGTGCGTGACCAAAGAAGCAACAAGAGATAAGCATGAATAGCCCTTTTGATTGGATGACAACCACATGTGTCTTGCTGAGTCATGATTCAGCTGTTTCCTCCTAAATTCAGTGCGTGAAGTAGACAGCAATAGTGTACAACCACCACCAGCACATTTGATTGGATGTCACGACACCGTGACTCCAATAATGCACCAATAATGCAGTATTATCTACATGCCGATTGGATTTCGTTTCATTCCGAGGTGTAATTTGTCAAATATTTGGATAATAAAGTAGTGGTTACTCCCGGAAATTCATCTGTTGAACTGTCATATCCCTAAAAAAAAGTTAGTGTGAATTTCATTACATAGCCTAGTGGTATTCACGCTTGCATCCCAATGGGAAAACAGAAGCCACGGAGGTTCGAATCCACATGGTTGCAGTGAAACAATTTTGGAAATATCTGGCAGAAATAGATCATTTGTTTTGTGCATTACCAACACAGACATGCAGCCAAGGGAAACATGATTTCACGAGTTGTTGTCGACATGCTGCACACAGGATTCGAACCCGCGTGGCTCGCGTCTTCCCATTGATAGGCAAGCGTAAATACCCCTAGGCCATGAAATGAAATTCCCACTAAAAAAATTTCAGTACTTGACACGTCAACCAGTGAATTTCCGGGAGTAACCAATACTTTCTAATCTAAATATTTCACAAATTACACATCGAAATTAGACGAAATTAAATCGATATACAGCTAAAAGTATATTATTAGTGTGGGATTCATCAGATTTGAAGGATTTGACCATTTGATTTGATTTGACCACGAACAAATGACATGACTTTAATTTGTGTTCTGAACACTCTCGCAGCTGTATCATGACTTTGTGTGCATGTCGATCGATATTCAGCACTTTTGCACCACAGGATTAAAAGATATTGACACATTTGTGGTCAAATATGTACTACAAGTTTAGCTAATGGGTGGAGTCACACTCTGAAGTAGACTAGTGTTGTGTGTTACTTGGGGTGGCTGAGGTGATGTCTGGACTCAATGGATCTACTCCAGCTGTATTTCAACTTCACTGTCGAGATACGGATAGGAGGCGCCTCACTTTCAAAGTCACCACTACTTCAGAGTGCACATTACTCAAAGCAGTAGTTACTTTGTGTGCTCACGTTTGAGACACAAGAGTTAGCAACTTTTATAGTATCTACTATGCAACATTGCTAACCGACTAGCTACTTCGCCGTTGAGAGACGCACCCCAGGGGTACGTTTCTGGAACGTTAGCATCTTTCTACAGATGTACTTCAAAGTTATCTACTTACTTCAAGGCGAAATACGTGCAGAACATCACAGATGGTAAAACTGTTGTTACGTGAATGGAAGACCAGGAATTAAATTGCAGCCCCGCCTTTCAACGAGATCAAGGTCGTGCCTAAAGCGGCTGTCTTTCCATAGACTCAACATAGAACCACCACATTAAAAGCCAAAAATAAGGACTAACGAACTATACTGTGTGGTAATCACCACAAATGTGTAAACTATCAACTGTCTCGGTAATGATAATCACAACAGTTTTACCATCTGTGATGTTTATCTGAAGTTATTACTACGAATAGCGAGTCTTGTCATATTCCCTGCATTGCATCGCATTGCATCGCATTGCATTTGCTGTGTGCTAGGCCCACTTCTAGGCACTAACATTCGCAATGCTGAGCAGTTCCGAGACGCTAAAAAAGCTAATTTTGCTAATGTGGAAGTCGGCCCTAGGACACAGTGGAGATACTCATGAACGGTCATCCGGGTACTTTGCTCTTAAATTTGCGTTACGCCCCTTTATGGGTGAAAACAAACCGAATGTCTCATTGACTTACATGCTACATTGGCTAGCCTAAATGAACACATTCCATGCTTCAGCCACGGCTGTTTGGCTATATTATTTGAACAACCGGCAACGCAACACGTTTTCGGCACGTTGCGCGTGAACAACGCTAGTCTACAGGTCCGTATCTTTCGTTTATCAATCCCCAACATCACCAATTGACTTGCATGTGTTGTTTTCCCCCATAAATGGGCGTAACGCACATGGAAAACGTCACGCCGTTCATGAGATTGCCCGACTCTCCGTCTGTATGGCTCTGCCCATTGCTCCACTACTAAACCCAGTGCATCTTGGGAAATGGAGTTTTAATCTTCATAGACATACGTGTGTTTTGTGTGCTGTAGGACTCCCCCTCCATCGCACAGCTGGCCCAGACACTGAGGGAGAACAACATCCAGACCATGTTCGCCGTTACAGAGGAGTTCGTGCCTGCCTACAGGGTAACATAAATATTGTGTGTGTGTGTGTGTGTGTGTGTGCAGTGGTATAGTCTACTTTTTCAAATAGCTCATATTAAGTGGAGGACGAGTAATGTTTCATAAGCATATTTTTAGTTCATAAATTATTTAATTCATTCTGCAAAAATTTGTATAATTTTCTCTCAAAAAATCTCATTGGTTTCAATGAGGGCACTCGTGTTCTGGCAGGCACTCGCTTTTCGGCACGACAGAGACCGTAGTGACTCTTGTTGGCTGTGTGTGTGTGTGGAAAGTTAAAAAGAGAATTGGCTGTCTTTTTTTTGGTGTTTTCCAACACTTTTGGCGAGTTTTTAAGGGGCGCCTAAAACGGAAGATTTGATGGGAAGATAGCGACTAGCTAAGACAGCTCGTAGCCGGAGGGTTTGGCTTTTGGGGTTGTGGACTAGCAGCAGCGGTGTAGTCTACTTTGTTATGGACAGAATTTAGCTTGATTTCCCAAAGTTTCACTTTGAGCAATTTCCGTAATTAGCATAAATATACTTTAAATTCCCTGTTATTACTAGTGCGTGCAATACTTTCCCTGTAATTATTATCTCTGAGTAGATATTGTGGATGGGACCAGTGGTGTAGTCTACTTTTTTATGGTGGGTATATTTGAGCATTTTTTGAAGTGGTTATACTGTATATATTCATGCTATTCAAAACAATGGATGAATCAATTTTAAGTGGGTATACTGAAATCTGAAATCCCCAAAATTTAGAAGTGGGTGTACTCCGTATACCCGCGTTCTACGTAGACTACACCACAGACTGTGTGTGTGTGTGTTCAGGCTCAAGGTTATTGTAGCCAAATCAACGGTATAATATACAGTTGCTAGGAATGTCTTTTGGTTTGATCACAAATTTAACAGAAATGCAAAGAGCTAAGACAAACAAACAAGAAAACAAGAGGGACCATAAATAACGGGGAATTACGCATACAAATCAACATCGAAAAGTGCAATAAGACATAACACAGTACATGGTGCAAGGTAGGCAGAGGTTGAAGGCCAGGCAGTGAAGTGGCTGTAAAGTGCTAGGGTGCATCCCAATATGTGACCTTGCCTCCTCCACTTGCCTCCTCCACTCGCTTCTCGTCATGATGACATCACTGACAACAGCATTAAGTTTCAATATCTTGCAAAAGCTCAATTGTAAAGTCTTTTTCTCATTTGCAATTGCTATGGTGAATGAAAAACAGTCCCTCAAAAGTTGTTGTGGCTGACAGCTGGGAAACTTTATTGTTTTCTCCACGGAGGAGGGTCCAGGAGGCGGGATGAGGAGACAAGCACAAGTGGAGGAGACAAGGTCACATATTGGGATGCACTCCCTGTGCATGTTCAACTTCAAGTAGCGGATGGCTTGTGAGTAGGTACTGCCCCTAAACAACCGTATCTCACTCATTTCGTGAAGTATTCACGAAAAAAAATAGATTAATTTTCGTAGTGCATTCACGTTATTGCCCGTTTTTCGTGGTAGGGTAACGAAACGCTGCCTATTCACTTGAATTGCCCGACTGTTGCCTAGCGGCCCACTAGTTTGATGCCCTTTCGGTAGCCTACCATCACATGGTAATCAAACATTTCAAACAAGCAATTTAGGGTTAGGTTTAGGGTCAAGGTTAGGGTTAAGGTTAGGGTTAGGGTTAGGTTTAGGGTTAAGTAGGGTTAGGGTTAGGTTTAGGTTTAGGTTTAGGGGACATAAGGCGTAAGGTCCGAAAGGGCGTCGAATTAGTGAGTCCCGAGTGTATCAGCAGTGTTCTGTCAGCACCCCCTCCCCGCCCCTGCAGACACTTGGATAACCATAGCAGCAGTGGGGCAATTCAAGTGAATAGGCAGCGTTTCGTTGCCCTACCACGAAAAACGGGCAATAACGTAAATGCACCACGAAAATTAATCTATTTTTTTCGTGAAGACTTTACGAAAGGCGTGAGATAGGGCTCCCCTAAAGCGTGTGGTATCGCATGGGATGCTGTTGTATCTTTTCTCTGATGGTAGGAGTGTGAATATAGTGTGAATATGGCGTGCAGGGTGTTTGGGATCAGAGATAATGTTCTTGGCTTTCCTGGCTATACTGGTGTTCGCAGTCAAACAAATTGTAGCTCTTCCAAGGTAAAGTGTGTGTGTGTGTGTGTGTGTGTGTGTGTGTGTGTGTGTGTGTGTGTGACCCTGTCCTGACCTGCATGCTCCCTCCACTGTGTGTGCGTGTGTGCGTGTGTGTGTGTGTGTGTGTGTGTGTGTGTTTTAGGAGCTGAGGTGGTTGATCTCCGGGTCGCTGTTGAAGACCCTGACAGCCGACTCCTCCAACATCATCAAGCTGATCACTACAGATGACTACAGCGTAAGACAGTGGTTCTTAACCTGGAGATTTCAGGGGGTGCGCGGAATTTTGTTTGTGTTAATGTTGCGACCAAAATTCTGCTAGCAAACATTATAATTAGGCCAAATCAAAACCATATTAAAACATAGTTTGGTCCCCATGTTAAGTCTTGATTCATGACTCAAACAGAATCATTGTAATTAAACACATGTAGAAGTTTGGGTTGGGGGGCTTGTCTATCTATCTGTCCATCTGTCTATCTATCTATCTATCTGTCTATCTGTCTATCTATCTATCTATCTATCTATCTATCTATCTATCTATCTATCTATCTTCTAGCCCCTGTATTCTGGGGTCGTCCTGGAGTCGTCCTGGAGTAGACGTCCCGATGGCGTCTCCATTTCCTTCGTGTCCCACTGCAAGGATGGCAAGACAGGCTACAGAGCGTGCCCTGACATCTCCATCGGGGATGAGGTTCGTAGTCTTTCTGTATTGTTTCATGATGGCTTTCAATGGTATAAAAGTCTACACTAGGCTACCTGAAGAGGCCATTTTTGTAGTTCAATAACCAAGTCTTATAATGGGTTTCAATGGGAGAAAAGACTACAGATACGTCACAGTTTTTCTCAACAGGGGTGCCGGGGCACCCCCCTCAGGGGTGCCGCGGAAACGTGGCTGATAAATAAATTATGTAATGTAATACATATTTGTCTAAATTGATAAGTTAATGCTAGTCAGTGGAATCTTTCATCTGCCATTTACACAATAAACTATAAAGTAAATATAAGTCGCCCCAGTCAGCTGCAGCTTCGAACATAGGTCGCGTTTTCATTAAATTGAAAGGGTGCCTCGCCTAAAAAAAAGGTTGAGAAACACTGGTATAAAAGACTACACTAGGCTACCTGAAGAGGCCGTTTTTGTAGAATGGTGTGAGACAGATGGGCAATGTTTTTGCAGGCACAAAATATGTGTTTTTTTTTACATTCATGTGTTTTTAAAATTTCATTTATTCATTACAGTATGCTAACACTCATAACACATAGGTGCATTGCTTATTTGGAAACTTCTCCGTTTCGTGGGCTATGCGGTTTAAGAAAATTACATGAAGGTTTCAGTCATTGTAAACACGTTACAGCTAGCTAGTACAGCTAGCTAGTAGTGTCCATTGTAAATGTACCCCTGAAACTACTTTGGCTGCTGCTGTTTAGTTACTGGCATACATACCATCTAACTACTACGATGACACAGTAGCTGTTTCCATTGCTATTAAATAGAAACTGCAGTGTAATCGCACCGGAAACTGTATGGTTATTTTGTTGTTGTTACTAAAAACAAACTGTTGTGTCCGAGGGAGGGCATGCGTACACATAGATGGAGGCGGACAAGAAGGTGCTGAACATTAAATTTGGCTTTATTGTAACTACTGCATAATAATACAAGTAGGCTTCCTCAGGGTCCTTTCGGTTCAGAAGAGCGTTGAATGGGGGAGCTCAGCATTATATAGCCCCCGCCTAAACGCATGGCATTATGGGAAGTGAAGTTCCATAGTACAGTATACATCAATACACAACACAAACCGTTGTTACCATAAAATAACTCTTAAATTACTGTGAAATTACTATGAAGTTAACACCTTATTAGCGATCCGTAAAGTAAAGTGTTTGTTTACCAAGCACTATATACCTGAGGAGGCCATTTTAGTAATTCAATTGTCACTTCTTATAATGGGTTTCAATGGGAGAATAGACTACAAATGTTTGTTTACTTTCTCCCAGGTGACATTCGACGTGGCCGTGACCGCCAAGGGCTGCCCCTCGCAGGGACGGGAGACGATCAAGATCAAGGCACGGGGCTTCCAACAGGAAGTGGAGGTCAGCCTGGACTTCCTGTGTGCCTGTGCCTGTCAACGCGACAGGGTCCCCAACTCCCCTCACTGCTCCGATGGCAAAGGCACTCTGGAGTGCGGTGGTTGCCGGTGAGGTTCAGTTTTACTTTCTTTTTGCCCATATACAGTAGCCCAGGGCCGGCCCTTGGCATAGGCAGTGTAGGCAAATGCTAAGGGCGCCACTCCAATAGGGGGCGCCACACCACAGAATCAGGGATAAAAAAAAAAAATCAAACAAATCTAATCTAATCTAATCCATTCTTAAGAATATAATGCATCATCAATTAACACAATGCAAGTAAATTAACATGGAAATAAATAAACAATGCCTTAAATTGCAAAAAAACTCAATTTTTGTGTGTGTAGGGGGTGCTGAATTGAATACTTGCCTAGGGCAGCAAATCGACAAGGGCCAGCCCTGCAGTAGCCTAGTGTGTAGCGCGGCTTGACGTTGGCACATATAGTACCAACCGGTCAAAAATGGGTAAAACTTGACCATGGCTTGTAGTGGTGTCAACAATAATCGATTCGGCAATGCAATGCAATGGAAGGTGAGAAAGTGGATCGCACTCGGGTGCTTTTTTTCTTCTTTTTATTTTTACATAGGAGTAGAAGTGTAGACAAACGTTTCGGCTGTTGCCACACTGACGAAGGCAACAGCCGAAACGTTTGTCTACACTTCTGCTGCTATGTAAAAAATAAAAAAATAAAAAGAAGAAAAAAAGCACCAGAGTGCGATCCACTTTCTCACCTTCTAAGTTATTCAACTGGAGACGCACCACACGGAAGAGCGCGGTGTATCTGAACTACTACTGCAATGCAATGCAATGCGGGGCATGGACAATTCCAAAATCGATGCGGCAAGTTCCAGAAACGATGCAGCAATTTTTTGAAGTTTCAATTACCTCTGTGGATATTTCAGAAGTAAATGAATGTTAAATTAAATAAAAAGCACTTCAAAGTATTGAAAACTGCAAGACTGATACAGAAAACAGCCAATAAAATTCAGTGTCTGACAATTTGTATTGCCTCATCATGACTGATGAAACATTTGCTTTGCTTTCATTTTAAAAATGTAAGGCATTGCAATGCATTGTAGAATTTAATCGAATCGAATCGCTACCTCCCGAATCGTAATCGAATCGAGTCGTGAGGGTAGGGGACAAACAAATTCTAGGTTGTTTCGTCCGGAGGCGATATTAAGTGCCTACATCACAATAGCTATGCGCATCCTTGTTGCCGACGACGTTTGAATCGTCGCCATGACAACCGTCCATACCGTCCCTAATCTTAACCCTAACCCTAACCCTAACCCTAAACCTAACCCTAACCTTACCCTACTACTACCTTCTCCTCTTCTCTCTCTTCTTTACCTCCTCCTCTTCTCTTCTCTCTCTTCTTTACCTCCTCCTCCTCCTCTTCTCTCTCTTCTTTACCTCCTCCTCCTCTTCTCTCTCTTCTTTACCTCCTCCTCCTCCTCCTCCTCTTCTCTCTCTTCTTTACCTCCTCCTCTTCTTCTCTTCTCTCTCTTCTTTACCTCCTCCTCCTCTTCTCTCTTCTTTACCTCCTCCTCCTCTTCTCTCTCTTTTTTACCTCCTCCTCCTCTCTCTCTTCTTTACCTCCTCCTCCTCTTCTCTCTCTTCTTTACCTCCTCCTCTTCTCTCTCTTCTTTACCTCCTCCTCCTCTTCTCTCTTCTTTACCTCCTCCTCCTCCTCTTCTCTCTTCTTTACCTCCTCCTCCTCTTCTCTCTTCTTTACCTCCTCCTCCTCCTCCTCCTTTCTCTCTTCTTTACCTCCTCCTCCTTCTCATCTTCTTTCTCTCTTCTTTACCTCCTCCTCCTCCTCTTCTCTCTCTTCTTTACCTCCTCCTCTTCTCTCTCTTCTCTCTCTTCTTTACCTCCTCCTCCTCTTCTCTCTCTTCTTTACCTCCTCCTCCTCCTCCTCTTCTCTCTTCTTTACCTCCTCCTCCTCTTCTCTCTCTTCTTTACCTCCTCCTCCTCCTCCTCTTCTCTCTCTTCTTTACCTCCTCCTCCTCCTCTTCTCTCTTCTTTACCTCCTCCTCCTCCTCCTCTTCTCTCTTCTTTACCTCCTCCTCCTCTTCTCTCTCTTCTTTACCTCCTCCTCCTCTTCTCTCTTCTTTACCTCCTCCTCTTCTCTTCTCTCTCTTCTTTACCTCCTCCTCCTCTCTTCTCTCTTCTTTACCTCCTCCTCCTCTTCTCTCTCTTCTTTACCTCCTCCTCCTCCTCTTCTCTCTCTTCTTTACCTCCTCCTCCTCCTCTTCTCTCTCTTCTTTACCTCCTCCTCCTCCTCCTCTTCTCTCTTCTTTACCTCCTCCTCCTCCTCTTCTCTCTCTTCTTTACCTCCTCCTCCTCTTCTCTCTCTTCTTTACCTCCTCCTCCTCTTCTCTCTCTTCTTTACCTCCTCCTCCTCCTCTTCTCTCTCTTCTTTACCTCCTCCTCCTCTTCTCTCTCTTCTTTACCTCCTCCTCCTCCTCCTCCTCCTCCTCTTCTCTCTCTTCTTTACCTCCTCCTCCTCCTCTTCTCTCTCTTCTTTACCTCCTCCTCCTCCTCTTCTCTCTCTTCTTTACCTCCTCCTCCTCTTCTCTCTTCTTTACCTCCTCCTCCTCCTCTTCTCTCTCTTCTTTACCTCCTCCTCCTCCTCTTCTCTCTCTTCTTTACCTCCTCCTCCTCCTCCTCCTCCTCTTCTCTCTCTTCTTTACCTCCTCCTCCTCTTCTCTCTCTTCTTAACCTCCTCCTCCTCCTCCTCTTCTCTCTCTTCTTTACCTCCTCCTCCTCCTCCTCCTCTTCTCTCTTCTTTACCTCCTCCTCCTCCTCTTCTCTCTCTTCTTTACCTCCTCCTCCTCTTCTCTCTCTTCTTTACCTCCTCCTCCTCCTCTTCTCTCTCTTCTTTACCTCCTCCTCCTCCTCCTCTTCTTCTCTCTCTTCTTTACCTCCTCCTCCTCTTCTTTACCTCCTCCTCCTCCTCTTTTTCTTCAGCTGATTTGAAGGGGGTGGGGCATTTATTGTTCTTGGGTGGTCGCCCAGATCTTCATGTCTTTCTCTGTCACAGGCAGGGCGTCAGGATTTGGCTGGTTAGCTTTGCTGATTAGCAAGGTGATTAGCATTTTCACATATTTGCATATACAACCTCACGTATGATTAGTGGGTGCGCGAGTTTAGTGTTGGCTGGGCACACAGACCTATGCAGGCACACTTTCTTCAGAGGGAGTAGATAAGAGAGAGATTACATTGGCCCATTGTTTCCGGGTTCTACTATTGCAAGGGGGAGGGGGGGAAATCCCCCTTTAGGCAGACCTAGGCAGACCTAAGGACTGTTCTATTCAATGTAGGAGCATTATGACACACCCCTTTAGGCAGACCGGAACCTTGTCATGTTAGGTGCCCATAGAAACCTATTATGTTGGCATATCTCTATATACTTAAAGAATCTCTGCTTTCTTGACTTTATGCTCGTGTATTTAGAGCGAACAACGCGTTTTGCCTGTCAGTCAGTCAGTTGTTGTTCGAAAGCCCAAAATCTCAGCTGTTTGTATGTTTTTACGGTTTGTTCCTAGCGTATTTAATTCCGAAGTTAATCAACTCTAAGCGAGCATTGGTTTAGGTAGAAATAGCGTTATTCACCATTCGAACTGAGAAAAGGGCTTTTTTGTCACGGGTGCGCTCTTTGACGCTCCGAGTTTAAATTGCGGGTCTAAATGCATTTACACGCCCGAATAACAACTCTAGTAGCTTCCAAGTAAACTATTTCGATGCAAAAATCACCTGGGCAGGCTATTGTTCAGAGCCACATCATCTGAAATGCTAGCTAGCTAATGTCACTTGACTGGCAGTTTTTGTTCTGTAGATAAAAGTAGACGTGCCAAAGTACTCACCCAAAATTAGGTTACTTCCTGCTGTGTTGCATGCTGTTTTTCATTTCAACCTTCCATTTTACACCTATCCTGATGGCATCTTTCTATCATATGTTTAGGAATAGGCTAGCTAGCAAGGCACTGACATGACATGTTTTGATTCTCTGGGAAGTAACTTGAGACTTGACGTGACGTGATCAGGAAGTGGTTTGATTCGCTATAATAAAACTCAAATACTGTGTGTAATAAAATGCACAGAAGATGAAATATCCAGATCCTGACTTTGTAGAAGTTTTGACTTTGTAGGTGTTTTCATGATCTATGTCAGTTCTGTTCATCATTATTACGTCATTATTACGAAAATCACACAGAATGTAGAGTAGAGTAGAGTAGAGTAACTTTATTGATCCCCAGGGGGAAATTCAGGTATCCAGTAGCTTACATAAATACACAAATACACAAAAGCCCACATGGACATTTCAAGACAAAAATAAACACAGGAATAGTCATCAGGGTGGGGAAAATAAAATAAAATAATAGAGATAATACATGTAGAAAACGTAATTGTGCAAAAAGACATTCTGTGAGTTGGGATAGACCAATGCAGAAAAACATACTCTGTCAGTTAAGGTAGACAACAAGTGTTGATGGATACATCTATGATATAGTATAGTATGTAGAAGTAGGCAGTGTACAGAGTATGATAGGGGTTGAACATTCTTACAATGTCACAGTAAAGTACAGGTAAGTGTATTAGGCAAGCACACACACACACACACACACACACCCACACACACCCCCACACACACACACACACACACACACACACACACAATGTGCATTAGAATGTATAGATCGCAACGCAGCCAACGCATGGGAGGCAAAAACTTATTTTTACACGACTTGGGAGTCAATGTGTTAAGTGCGGGGTTACTTTGTCTAAAGGTAGCGTTTTGTTCAATTTTGGTTTTGTTCAATTTTGGCTGAATTTACTAGCCTAGCATTCCCATTGAAATGACTGGGGGCGGGACGACGATGACTCTCCAGTTCTTACACTACCTCCATGGTCACAGCGTGTTGACCTGATGCGCAGGCACATTTAAACTTCTGTAGATGTAGGAGAGAATGTGTGTGTCAGGGTTCCCACTGGTGCTTGAATTCCTTGAAAATGCTTGAATTTCAATTAAGTGTTTTCAAGATTGAGAAAATGCTTGAAATTTTTGTCAAGTCAAACTCAGTAAGCCAAATAATAGAAATAATTTCTTCAGGTACATCAAAAATCTGAGGAAGTGAGATGTCAGATGGGATTTCCCATTCGACACCCTAAAATGTATTAGAATGCAGGAAATTGCATCTTAAAAACACAACATTTTCTGAGGGAGGACCCCCACACCCCCCTTCCTCAACCAATTTAAAAGTGCTGAAAAACTGAAAATTTGGTGCTTGAAAGTGCTTGAAAAGTGCTTGAATTCGTTCATGAAAAAAGTATGGGAACCCTGGTGTGAAAACAAACTATGAGTATTAAAGGGGTATGCCACTATTTTGGGGCTTAATACAGTTTAAATCGTTGGCTGTGGTTTATAAAGGTAGTAAAGTGTCTTATTTTTCATGTTAAGCGTTGTATTGCTTTAAGACAAGTTAAAAGAGGGAATATGTTGCTAAGCTAGTGAAAGTCAATGTATCTGTGTAGCATGCTACAATGCTACACGGATCCATTGACTTTCACTAGCTTAGCGACATATTCCCTCTTTTAACTTGTCCTAAAGCAAGACAACGCTTAACATGAAAAATAAGACACTTTACCAGCTTTATAAACCCCAGCCAACGATTTTAACTGTCTTAAGCCCCAAAATAGTGGCATACCCCTTTAAGTGTGTTCAGCCCACTACTCCATTCTAAAGATTGACTTCGGCCCTCTGTCGATTTGAGTTTACACCCCTGTGGAATCGTAATGCTTACTGTTACTTTGTTTCATTTCAGGTGTAATGAGGGTTACCTAGGAAGGGATTGTGAGTGCTCCTTGTTAAACAACTTGGACGACGATTGCAGAGCATATGAGGGGGGCGAAATCTGTTCCAATAACGGCGACTGCATGTGCGGGGAGTGCGTGTGCAAGAGGAGAGAAAATCCGCTGGAGAGGTAGCCATTTCTAGCCTTTTCCCCATTGAAACCCATTGTCAAATGTGGCTACTGAACTACAAAAATGGCCTCCGCAGGTAGCCTAGTGTGTAGTCTCTTACCCCATTGAAACCCATTGTAATGGTGCATTCCAGTCCCAAATCATCCTAGTAGGAGATCGCACTTATCCAACCTCCAACTACGAAAAATGCTCTGGAACGCCAGTCGAAGTGGGAGCTCCCACTAGCAAGGTCGGGGTGACTCACACTACTCCCACCTCAACAAATCGAAGTCGGATAACAATGGTGGCGCCCATGGAGCCGTTATTAAAATGTCAATAAATAGTGAAACTCCATTTTCTCTTTTGTGCAGCTGTTCCAAACACAGCAATTTTTACTCAGCATAAACTTTGTGTTATTACATGATATTGTGTCAACATAAATGTAACATATGACAGAGTAATAACTATTATGGCTTTTTTGGCTCGTATCAAAGCACCTCGCTAAAGTCAGCTGAACTGCGGCGGTTGCCATGGATGTAGAACTTCCACTTCAACTGTCAGGAACGGCAGCTGAAATATCCAGGTAGGATAAGTGCGATCTCCTACTAGGATGATTTGGGACTGGAATGCACCATAAGATGTGACTATTGAACTAGCCTACAGAAATGGCCTGTTCAAGTAGTGTTGTGTGCAGTCTTTTATCCCATTGAAACCCATTATCAAACATAGCTATTGAACTACGAATCCCATCTCTTGTCATTCCAGGTACTCCGGCAGATACTGCGAGTGTGACAACTTCAACTGTGATCGTTCTAACAACAAGCTATGTGGAGGTAGGCGCAGTAATAAAGTTTTATATTGAAAGGTGTGCTGTGTAGGATGGTGGCCAGAATAGGTATTGCAACTATGCTGCTTAAAGCGATGGTTCGGAGTAGATTCACCCTAATGCCATTTGAACCGTGACATCCATCCTGTAGTCCATCCGAAGTGTTTTCTGGCTTAGGCCAACATTAGCAGAGTTACCGAGATATTGTCTGCTTATTCCGAATAGCTTGGCACAAGCACGAATGGGCCCCGGCAGTATCTCCAAACTAACCCCACAAAAATCACATGTCATGACACCAACTTCTACAGTAGTACAAATATGGTCTCTACTCACAAATCGAAGCATTTGGAAGTTTGGAAATAGTCCATGACTTTATTGTTATCAACACAAGCTGAATAGTCCATGACTTTCTTAAATTATGGTCAGACTTAGTTCCAGTTGTGGCTGTTGATAAGGTCTACCAAAGATTCCAAGGCACACTGCTGGTGAAGTTAAAAAGCCTTTAATTAAACGGGCTGACGCGTTGCGACTAGGGTTTAATATTTTACCCGAAAATGGCATGAATCAAATCCCGGGATAGGACGACCCATTTCCCGGGAATCCCGGGAAATCCCGTTTTTTTTTTCCTCCCATTTTTTGATCTAGTCATGTAGGGCCTATAATTCAACTGTTCCTCCCAAACTGGCACTTTATATCAAGTTGTTACTGTTTGTATCATTATTGGGAGAAAAGAATTAAGATTAAGCTCTACTATCCACCAACACAATAATGAAGTGTAAGATGATAGCCTGTGCGCAGCATGCAGCGCTTATCAATGACGGGTGGATTGTTGGTGACGGTGACACCAAGTCGCCTAATTCCGCCCGTCCCCCAATTCCGCCAGCCTACTTATATGTAGTTAATTATGTATCCACTGTTTAAGTCAGGAATGGATATCGACATGATACGGAGTTTGTATGCTTAATATTTGAAACGGTGATGACATTTAAAACCGAGTCAAACGGCCATAAACAGCATTGTAATGAAGGGTGTCGTAACGGCAGATGGAACTTTAATTTCACGACGACATTCTGGCTATGAACTCGCCCTGGCCGCTTCCCTGTTTCACTTTAGGACCAAAAGTATTCAACCGTGTGAACCAAATCAACACAACAGCATGAAGGAATAATAAACTATAACGGAAATACAGACGTGACCTGAAATCAAGCGGCCGGAATTGGGAGCCTTTCGCCAGAGAATTGTGCTGAAGCTAGATTTTGGACATGCTGGTCGTTATCGCCAAATTACGATAGAAAGGACTACCAATGTTAGCTAATATTGCTCATTACCTCATCTACACAGTTGCCGCTATCCAAAAATATACGAGAGCATAATTAAATAGTATTTGAAAGAGTGATTATCACGTTTTCAGTGAAATGATCAGTGAAGTGGGCGGAATTTGGCGACCTTACTATTATAATTCGCTCACACAAAGTGCATTTCCCACTGTCATTGTCCAATTTCAGAAAATGCCTCCAGGCAAAACTGGCAGCAGACCCAGACATTGCTGAAAAGGTCCTGTAGCCTACTGCTGCTGCTTAAGTGAGCCTGAAGTGTTACCGCTGCTAGATTGCACTGTTGCTTACTGTTGCTAGGACAACAAATAGACACGCACGAAGTATCACAATATCAATATGTATCGATAATATAATAATATATATACATAATATCAATATATATCGATAATATAATAATATAATTATATATATATATATATATATATAGAATATCAATAAGTATCGCAACATAATAATAATATATATATAATATCAATAAGTATCGCAATATAATATATATATATATAATATCAATAAGTATCGCAATATAATAATATATATACTGTATGTAATATCAATATATATCGATAATATAATAATATATATATATATATATATAATATCAATATATATCGATATTTTGGCAAACCCTTAAAGGAGCTCCAGGTAGGATTAAAAGTTGAATTAACCACGGTCCCGAGTCAGGCGATGCTTGCGCGAGTCATTAGTAAGTGAACGATGGATCTCGCGACCACTTCCACGGTCCGCTGTCAGAAGACCCCACAAGCAACTTTTGACAACATCAGACCGAACGAGTGTCGTGGGAAACACTTTTTATTTGAAACATCGCTTTACATACCGTATTCAGATTTGTATCAACTGCTGGCATTCCGTGATGAAATACAGTCTCAGTTCATTTGAACAGCATTTTTTCATTACGGTGTAGATTTTGAGACAAGCATGCCGCGGGCGCCACGCATATGACGTCATCCTACCTAGTGCCCCTTTAGTTAGAGGGGTAAACGCTATAATGTATTCTACACAAATCATTCACACACACACACACACCTCCTACACACACACACACACACACCTCTCTCTCTCACACACACACAGCTCCTACACACACACACACACACACACCTCTCTCACACACAAACACACACCTCCTACACACACACACACATCTCTCTCTCTCTCTCTCTCTCTCTCTCTCTCTCTCTCTCTCTCTCTCGCTCTCTCTATAATGTCTTTCTCTCTCACACACCCACACAGCTAGAGACATACACACACACACCTCTCTCTCACACACACACCTCAAACACACACACACACCTCAAACACACACACACCACAAAACACACACACACACACCTCTCTCTCTCACACACACACACACTTCAAACACGCACACCACAAAACACACACACACACACACACACACCTCTCTCTCTCACACACACACACACACACTTCAAACACGCACACCACAAAACACACACACACACACACACACACACACACACACACACACACACACACACAAAACACACACACACACACACACACATACACACACACACACACACACCTCAAACACACGCACACCACAAAACAAACACACACACACACACAACCTATGGAACTGCTCCTCGTGACTGCACCTTACCTGCACTCTCTGATCTTCATTTCCAAGAACTGTTTGCACTATGAGACTTGCACCTCCAACTATGCTGCTAAATGCTAGACCACTGGACTACAATGGACCATGTTGGACGGCGGCACAGTTTGACATTTTGTATTCCTCTATTGGACTGTACCTGCACTACCCACAAGAACACACACACACACACACACACACACACACACACACACACACACACACACACACACACACACACACACACACACACACACACACACACACACACACTGTACCGGGGACTGCACCATACCTGCATTACCTGGAACCTACCTCTTGTGTTGTTGTACTTCACTGTTATTATTTCTATTATTGTAGTGTCTTCTTTCTTATTTATCTGATCTTTGTTACATTTTCAATATAAATGGTCAATGTTCAATGTTAAATGTTCATTTATACTGTATTTATTATTGCCCATTGTTACCAGTCCATCACTGTTACCTGTCCTCCCTGCACTTTATGTCAGTTGTATATGTCTTGTCGTGGAGCCAAGTCTCTCTCAAGTCTACGATATAGCCTCGTTTGTCGTAGTTGGGCAACGCGCGCTGTCATCGAGAGTGGGTGAGAGAGAGGGCGAGAGAGAGCGAGTGAGAGAGAGAGACCACCCGAGCAGCGTGCATTCCGGGAGGGTAGCACTGTCGTTGTGTCAGCTTCATGTCATGTCTCCCTTCCTCCAACATTGTCCCTAACCTTACCCTAAACCTAACCCAAAACTTAACCTTAAACTTAACCGTAAATCACTTGTTTGAAATGTTTGATTACCGTCGTTTCCAGTTAGCCTTCACTCACGCTTGATTGTTGACGTCCGTCCGCATTATTCTTCCCACCAGAACCAAACTTCCCCAATTGTCAGTTCCCCCTTTCGTCACTTAACCACGAGAAACTAAGCTATTCGTAATGGCACCACAAGGCTTAAAGTTGTTTTTCTCTGTTTTTCTCATAAAGACTTCACGAATGGCCTGAGTTACGGTTGTGTCCTGGCATGGTATAGAGAGAAAATGTCTTGTGCATATGATGAAAGTGACAATAAAAGATGTTAGTCAGGTACACTACGTTGAGAGCTATGCGTTCGTTCAATTTTCATGGGGATTTGTAAAACTTTATATTTTTGGAATCCTTAGACCCTAAAGAGTCAGAAAAGCAATGTTTTACAATTTTCAAAAGTCATCAATGCAGTAATTTTGGGTCTTGAAAAGTGGACACTATTACACTAAAAACGCCTAGGCCAATTTGCTAATATCTTCATAAATTGAAAATAAAAATAAGTGTGAGGTAAATATTTGTTTTGGAAAAGTTGTTATACTAAATTCTTAGATAGTTCAAAGGGCCCTTTACACAGATTTACCACATAATTTAGTTCAGGCCCCCATTTTCACACACTTTTCATTAAAAAATTAGTGTTTTTCTCAAGCGAGAAAACACTAGTAGATTGGGTAAAACAAATAAAACTTCTATGCCTCACCACACCATTTTCCCAGTTAATTACTTACATTAAAATACAGGATTTTTATTACAAGTTTTCTTAAATATTATGTTTCAATATCTTAACAAAGTGTAATGTACTAACAAAGTGTAATGTAAACTAATTTACATACACACCCAAATTTGATGTTGACAAAGGCCTATTGGATGAAGCAGAGACTACACTTTTTTCATACATTCAGGGTGTTTGGAGAGGATAAAGTTACTTTTTTTAACCATGCTGTTGTTGAGAGTGTACTACACTTTACAATCCAGTGGTGTGCACAGACATTTTGGGGGGCAGGTGCTCAACGTGGAGGCGGGGGGCATATGGAACTTCCAGCTGCCTTACTAGGTTATAGAGCAGGGGTGGGGAGCCGTTTTCATTCGAGACCCACATACAATTTCATTTTCAAGTTCTCCAAGGTCCGTACTATGAACACAAACCAGGATTAACCCCTGCACTTTAGGCCTATATTGACCCAGCTTTCCTAGGTCCCCTGAAAATATAACCTAATTGTATTGTAAATTTACAAAGCACATCATATTCCATGTGAAATGACATGAGATTAATATTACATTGGGGGCCGGATAAGAAGGCCGCAAGGACAACCCTAGAGACAAAGGTTCCCCACCATTGTAGCGTATATATACTGTATTATATATGTGATATAACACAGCTATGTGAAAGTGGTAGTTTCTATATTCACATGTTCCTACACTCACCATGTTGGTGTGGCAGTGGCTGTGTTTCTGTGCCAGACAGAAGGAAATGAAAATAATAATAATAATAATATTATCATTATTATTATTATTATTCATTATAATAATAATAATACGTTTGTTTTATACAGCGCACGCCTTTCAAAACACCCAAAGATTCAATGTATCGTGTAGGAATGTGTGCGTGTGAGTGTGCGTGTTAATGTGCTTGTGGAATAGGCCGGGAGCTACGTATACCCCTCAGGATGTGTTTTGCTTACTTTTTTTCATTATGATTTCCTGTTATTCTATACCCTGGGTCATAACGAGTTGATAGGGTGCACTCCCAACTCAGCCCCGTTTGGTCTCAGGGCCCAAAAAGCCATCTAAGACTAAAGATGAAGATCTGACTGACCTAAACTTGAGTTTTCTAAAGAAATGGTTTCCTTTGACCTTAATTGTAGCAGTGCTGCACTAGTCCAATCTGTAGAAGGGACTCCTCCATGGCTGCACCTACAAAGAAAAACTTCTCAAGGTGTGCAGGCAGGGGCGTATCAGCAAATCAGATCCAATGGACCCCCAGCCATATAGCTACATAAATCGGATTGTGTGTGGCGCCCTGGTGACTCAGTTACACTTAAAGGTACACTGTGCAGGAAATGGTCAAAAAAGGTACTGCAACTATGCTGCTCATCGAAACTGGGTTGCTTATTGCCAAATTTGATCTTTAGAACTAACCGCCATAAGCCTCCAGGAAAAGAAGTGTCTTCAGGTTTTGTTTAAACATGGCCAATGAAGGGGCGCTCTGGTTGTGGTTGGGTAGATTGCTCCAAAGAATAGGACTGCAGGGATCTTGAGGGGGCATGGGGTGAAGGAGGTCTGTGAGGTAATGGGGTGCCAGACCATGGTGGGACTTGAAGGTTAGGAGGAGGACTTTATAGGTAATGCGTGACTTGATGGGGAGCCAGTGAAGCTGCTTGTGTATGGGGGTGATGCACTGCCAGGGTCTAGTGCCTATCAGGATCCTGGCAGCAGAGTTCTGGACATTTGCAGTCTGTCTAAGGCCTTGTTGGGTAGACCAAGCAGAATGGCATTGCAGTAATCCAGGCGGGAGGAGATGAAGGAATGAGTGAGAGTCTCTGTAACTGTCTTAGAAAATGAAGGCCTGAGTCTGGTAGACTGGACTGCATGAGTCTGCTTGCATTTGTCTCCCTCAGCTCAATTATCTACCTTTATTTGAATGTCCCTGCAGGTAACTCTTATAATATCCTCTTCAGCTGAGTTTCTCAAAAATACTGATGTAGTACTTATGTACGAGGTACCCTTTAGACAATAGCAGGCATAGACATCAATTCAAGTTTATGCGATACCTTCTCTTGTACATGCATGCTTAAACATAACACGTATGTGAGGAAAAGTAGTGGATGTAGGCCTATACATTTTTAGTGATGATGTGTAGTATATTCCTGATATACTGACAAGGGGCCACCTGCTACATAGCCACTTACTGCAAATGGGCCTAATGACAGGCCAATTCACTCTTACCAATTCACTCTTAGCTGAAAACACTCAACTGCATCATAACAATATTGCTAACAATGCAGGGAGCCAATTTAGACTTGGTCAGTAACATTTTGGTGGCAATAAGGTTATAACAGAGGTACTGTGTTAAGGCGTTGAAACTTAAGAACTACTTTGTACCACACAGTACCACCAAGCCAACAGGGTATGTGATAGATAGGCTATATTTTTTACATGGAATACAAATTTGCCAATGTAACGAGGGGAAGAGGCTAGGGCTACAATAGAAATATAATATCAAATAAATACAGAAAATCATCATAAAACCACAAAACTGCACAATATACTGAATTCCCACAGATAGGCCTAATAAAATGCTCCCCCTGAGGTGGGGTGGTGGAAGTTTGAAGTTGATGATGTAATCCTTTTGTAAGGCCGTTTTCTCAAAATGTGTTTTTTCTCCTGCTCTGATCAAATAATCTCCACTTCTATGCAACCTACCTGCACCCAACTTAACAGGCCTTTTCCTATCAAGGGTGTGAATATTTGTTGATATCTCATTCATGATTTGATTTAGCCTACTGGTAGGTATATGACATAGGCAAAGAATCGCCCGAAAATAGCCCATTTTGTCGGTCAATGGCAGGCAGTATTTCCTGATTTACTGGATAGCAAAAGTCACAATGCCCTCTCTAAATATATTTGTATGCAACATATCAAAAAATAAAAAAAAACGCATTTGAACCTTGCTTTTTCAGGTGGCCAGATTCTTCGCTTCATTGCTTCGTCGCATGTATGCAAATGAGCGTATATCATAAATAGCCTCATTAGCATATGTAAACATGAAATTATAGAAAACTTGTAATACATTTTTTTCTCCTTTCCATGTACATAATCAACTAGTAAAGTTTCATAGTGATATCTGTAAGTTCAAAAAATTACCCTATTCACCTGCAATTTCTCGCCTTAAAACAAAATAAAACGCTTAAAAACCTTAAATATGGGCCATTGATCATCTAAAACTGAATGGAAATATTTTCTCTCATCCCACATGACAATTTGATTACTAAAAAATGAGTTTATATGCGTTTCTCTTGATGACAGATTGAATAAATTGGCATTAGAAGGTGGCCATTTTGAAATCCATATATAGTTGCCATAGCAACCAAGGAAAATTGTAAAACATTGCTTTTCTGATTCCTTACACTCTGCGGTTTCCAAAAATATATAGGTTTCATAATCCCCCAAAAAATTGAACGAAAATACACAAGGAACTGAACTATAACTTGACTAGTTACAATACAAGTAACTTCAGTTGCAATATATTTTACGGTAACCTGGATTTAAACTGTTAAAGGGACACTGTGCAGTAAATGGTCAAAAAAAGGTACTGCAACTATGCTGCTCATTTAAACTGGGCTGCCTATTGCCAAATTTGATCTTTACATGAAAGTTTACCAAGTAATAAACATAGATTTTCTAGTATGGTTCAAGAACAGTCATTTTTGCAGCTAAAAATGGGGATTTTTGGAAATTCAAAATGGCGGACCATGGAGAAGATCCCCCTTTTCATGTATGAAAAGTGCAATTTTTCCAGTCATAATGAATACCTAGAATTTGATGGGTTAGTAAGTATTCATGAAAAAGGTGGTAAGTATTCATGAAAAAGGTAACATTAGTGAATGGGCAGCATGCATTCTGGAAATAAACAACAAAATCTCACACAGTGTTCCTTTAACACGTCATGTTTACCAGAATGGCAATGGCCGAGTCCTCTAAAGGTGATGTCATAGTGGAGTATAATGGTGATGTCATAGTGGAGTAGTACTATGGTAATTAACCTTTTAATGACCATCACAGCGTTCCACTGGTGGTACGGGGAGCATTATGGGATCCGGATCCTTTGAAAAACCCTATTATCCTGCCGGATCCGGAACCGGATCTTGGATCCGGTGCATCTCTAGTAATTAACCTTTTAATGACCATCACAGCGTTCCACTGGTGGTACGGGGAGCATTATGGGATCCGGATCCTTTGAAAAACCCTATTATCCTGCCGGATCCGGAACCGGATCTTGGATCCGGTGCATCTCTAGTAATTAACCTTTTAATGACCATCACAGCGTTCCACTGGTGGTATGGGGAGCATTATGGGGTACGGGTGTACAGTGTGGTGTTGAGCAATTCAATGCTGGGGTGTTTCGTCCGGAGGCGGTATTACGTGCCTTCGTCAAAATAGCGATGCTCGTCCTTGTTGCCGACGACGTTTGATTCGTCGCCATGACAACCGTCCCTACCGTGCCTAATCTTAACCCTGAGCCTAACCTTAAAGGATAGTTCCGGCGTAAAATGAAAGTTCCACCATCGCTTTCCCGCGCCACATAATGTATCTAATGATGAGCCATATCGGGCAATGCCGCGCCGTTATGGAGTTAGCTAATTTTAAACTTTTTGGCAAAAAACGCAGCCAATGCATCACGACGGGGCCAATTATAGGCCTATTATTTTCTGATGTTTCCCCGCTATAAACAACTCACAAAGGTCTCGTCAATCAAACCGAGGCACAGAGAAGATCATCGGACCACACAGTTTCACTGGCCAGTGTTTTCAGAGGTGTCTCACTGTTGCAACTCTCTGACCCGGATGCAGGCTACTCAATCAGGTGGCTAGGTAGGCTAAACATGGTCCGCGGTTCTTACACCGGCTGCGACCGTGAAATGAAAAGCTGGAACCCCGACCGTTTTCACCGACTGCCACTGTCTAAACCAGCCATATTACGGGAATGGCTAATAGCTTTCGAAGTGGACGAAACTGACATAAAAACCCGGAGGGATCGCTACTACAACGGCGCGGCATTGCCCGAAATGGCTCATCATTAGATACATTATGTGGCATGGGAAATCGATGGTGAAACTTTCATTTTAGTCCGGAACTATCCTTTAACCCTAAACCTAACCTTAACCCTAAACCTAACCATAACCTTAAGCCTAAACATGAACATAAACCTAAACCTAACCCTAAACCTAAACCTAAACCTAAAGCTACCCTAACCCTAAGCCTAAACAGCTTAGCTCATAAGGTCAACGCAGGTTAGGACCAGGATTCTTAGATGCGTAAGGTCCATAGTGGCTGGGCCTATCATAAGTCATAGATAGTCACACAGAGATTGGGCGCTCAGGTGCGGCCCCTGGTGGCATCAGGGGTGAGGAAAAACTCCCTTTCGCTTGAATCATAGTTTGTAAGGGGGAAAAAAAGCTCGGTGAGGTCTGAGTCCCCCAGTGCAGTGCCCACTGTAGTTCGGCAACGAGGACGCGCATCACTAGTGACGTAGGCACGTCCGGACGAAATACCCTAGTTTTTGTGAGTCCCCTTTCTCATGACCGTTTTGAGTGCCGTGTGTGCATCTGCGAATTTGCGATTGCTAACAAAACCGCTCTCTCCAGAACCACTTGCAGTAGATAACCAATTTCGGGAACAAATTCTATGAAGCCCATATCTATAGTAGCCTGGTTCACACCAGACGGTGTGTGTGTAGCTTCGGCGCCCCCTGGTGTGAACCAGGCTATATCTATAGCGCATTATGAGCACATTTATAACAGCTCATAATGTGCATCATAATCATAGTGCATTAAGACTACACTCGTAACGCTTCATGATGGAGTATATTATCAACAGTCATGAATAACAAAAAATCTTATAATGCATTATAAATCTTAGTGTGTTTTGAGTACTCGTGAATGTTTATTAACTAAAGGCTGTGAAGGAGCTTATAATACATTATAACTGTCATAATGCACGATGATTAATTATGATGCACATTATAAGTTATAAATGCGCTCGTAATGCGCTAGAGATATGGGCTTCATAGAAAGTGTTACCCCAATTTCTTCTCTCTGCCCCCCTCTCTGTCTCTGTCTCTCTGTCTTGCTCTCTCTCTCTCTCTCTCTCCCTCTGTCTCTCTCTCTCTCTCTCCCTCTGTCTCTCTCCCCCTCTTTCTCTCTGTCTGTTTCTCTCTCTCTCTCTCTCCCTCTGTCTCTCTCCCCCTCTTTCTCTCTCTCTCTCCCCCCTCTGTCTCTCTCTCTCCCTCTCGTACCCTCTTTCTCTCTCTCTCTCTCTGTCTCTCTCTCCCTCTCTTTCTTCCTCTCTCTCTCCCTCTCTCTCTCTTTTTCTCCCTCTCTCTCCCCCTCTTTCTCTCTCTCTCTCTCTCTGTTTCTCTCTCTCTCTCCCTCTGTCTCTCTCCCCTTCTTTCTCTCTCTCTCTCCCTCTCTGTCTCTCTCCCCCTCTTTCTCTCTCTCTCTGTCTCTCTTTTTCTCCCTCTCTCCCCCCCTCTTTCTCTCTCTCTCTCCCCCTCTGTCTCTCTCCCCCTCTTTCTCTCTCTCTCTGTCTCTCTCTCCCTCTCTTTCTCCCCCTCTCTCTCCCCCTCTTTCTCTCTCTCCCTCCCCTCTCTCTCCCTCTCTCTCTCCCCCTCTGTCTCTCTCTCTCTCCCTCTCTGTCTCTCTCCCTCCATCTCTGTCTCTCTCCCCCTCTTTCTCTCTCTCTCTCCCTCCCCCTCTCTCTCTCCCTCTTTCTCTCTCTCTCTCCCGCTCTCCCCCCTCTCTCTCTCCCTCCATCTCAGGACACGGTCGTTGCGAGTGCCGCGAGTGCATCTGTGATGAGGGCTACACCGGCTCCGCGTGTGACTGCGCCTTGGATACGTCCTCCTGCATGGCCACGAACCAACAGGTCATTTTGCCAGCATTTGTAGTCTTTTCTCCCATTTAAACCCCATTATGAAACCTGGATATCGAACTACAAAAAATGGCCTCTTCGGTTACCTAGTGTGTAGTCTTTTCTCCTGTAGAAACCCATTATAAGATGTGGTTGTTGAACTACAAATTGTCGACCGCCAAAATTACTGCCAAAATGGCCGCCACCATTTATAATCTTTTCTCCAATTGGAAACCATTATAAGGCATGGCTATTGAACGACAAATAATTAATACCTCCACCAAGCCGGTATATGAAACGGAATTATTGTTATTATTATTATTATTGTATGTTACATATTGTATGTCACTGAGATTCGAATTTCACTTTGCCAAGATAGATAAGTGTGCATGTTAAGTATGAATATTAGTGGTGTCAACAATGATCGATTCGGCGATCCGGATCGATCCGGGGCATGGACGATCCAGATCCAGATCCGGCAAGTTCCAGAATCAATCCGGCAATTTTTTTAAGTTTCAATTACTTCCATGGATATTTCGGGAGCAAATGAATGTTAAATTAAATAAAAACACTTCAAAACATTGCAAGACTGATACAGACTGATACAGAAAACAGCCAATAAATTGTTGCTCAGTATCTGACTACTTGTATTTCCTCATCATGGCTGAACATTTGCTTTGCGTTCAGTAGAAATGTAATGCATTGTAATGCATTGTAGAATTGAATCGAATCGGATTGGATCTAATAGAATCGAATCGAATCGGATCTACTACCTCCCGAATCGTGATCGAATCGGATCGTGAGGGCAGTGCCGATCCACACCACTAATGAATATGCTATAGTTTCTAAGTAGGCTGAACAGTTCAGATTATACTTTCTTTCCTTAGCTAAATTACTAACTTAGCATGTATGCTTTTTTCCCCCAAACTACTACCCTCTGGTCCACTTCTACCATTTTCTGTTCTGCAGATTTGTAACGGGCGGGGAATTTGTGATTGTGGACGCTGCAGGTGTACAGACTCCAAATTCCAGGGTCCCACGTGTGAGATATGCCCCACCTGTCCCGGCGTCTGTCCTGAGCACAGGTGAGTCATAACGAGTAACAATTAACCATTTGTGGTCTTTACTCTCATTGAAACCCATTATAAATTCTATCTATTGAACTACGAAAATGGCTTCTTTATAGATACCTCTGCCGGCATGGCACATAAATCTGTAACGGCCGTGGATGCAAGTGTGCAGACCCGAATGTGGCCTTAATTTTTCCATGTGTAGCAAAGTGGAAAGTTACGACTACGTCACCTGGTGGTAGTAAGTGGTATCACCAAGAATTAATTTACTCAAAGGCCAAACAGGTTCGTTATACAACGACAGAAACGGGGGTCCCAAATACAATAGTTTCATTATTTGTTCAACAGTACATAAAAGGCAATAGCAAAAATAAATACCACATGCACACACACTCACACATACATTCAGAAGCAGCACAGTCCCGTCACAGGTGAGGGGTAGATTAGGACAAGGCGAGCCACCAACGCCACCTGTCATACCAGAGGAATTAAATGCAAGTATTCACAGCCAGTTAAGAGAAATGCACACAAAAACATGAAAGAAAATAAAACAAACCCACTACCAATGTCGACATGCAAAACTCAAAAGAAGCATGCACATTTTCACTGCACAAACTATATATGTCACGGAGGCGTGGACGCAGCCACCATGCCCATTCCTCGATCATGACTGACTGGTGCGCTCTGCGCTGCCGGCCCAATAGCCCTGGCTGTGGGTCAGTGTTTCTCAAACTTTTTCAGACCGAGGCCCACTTTGTCCCCCCCAAAAATTATCGGGGACCACCTGTCATCTGAATTGGCAGTTGATGGATGCTATCTTGGAAAGCTTATCTTAGCTTATCTTGGAAAATTAGAAAACCCCTCGCGGGCCACCTGAGCTCTGTCGCGGACCACTAGTGGTCCCCGGACCACACTTTGAGAATCACTGCTGTAGGTGAATGAGGCCCAATAGCCCTGGCTGTAGGGTTAGGGTTAGGGACGGCCCAATAGCCCTGGCTGTAGGTGACTGGCCCTGGTTGTATAGCCCTCTAGCCCTGGCTGTAGGTGACGGGCCCTGGTTGTATAGCCCTGTAGCCCTTGCTGTAGTTCAGACGTGGGCAAACTCAGGCCCGGGGGCCACATGCGGCCCCCTGAGCCATTTCATGTGGCCCCCAGAGACTTCACAAGAAAGACAACTTTTAAATCCAAATTCAAACGGTTACTCGACATTCTTAACATGTTACCTAAAACAAGAGTCTTGAGAATTTAAGATTAACCGAAGACATAGGTTTCATCTAAATACATTTCATTACAATGTGCAGGAATATCATTGCTGCCAAGTTTTGTCAGCGTACACTGTTTTATTATTGACACGGTCAAGTTGTCTGTGGCATCCGGCCCTTCGGTCAATATTCTAAACCCAATGCGGCCCTTTGGGCCAAAATAATTGCCCACCCCTGCTGTAGGGGAATGGCCCTGGTTGTATAGCCCTGTAGCCCTTGCTGTAGGGGAATGGCCCTGTAGCCCTTGCTGTAGGTGACGGGCCCTGGTTGTATAGCCCAATAGCCCTTGCTGTAGGTGAATGGCCCTGGTTGTATAGCCCTGTAGCCCTTGCTGTAAGTCAGTGATTCTCAAAGTGTGGTCCGGGGACCACTGGTGGTCCGCGACAGGGCTCAGGTGGTCCGCAAGGGGATTTCTACTTTTCCTAGATGAGCTAGCAGTAGGCTATAATTTTATAATTATTACAAAGCTAAACATAGCTGAAGTCTTATTTTCACCACAATGAGACAGGCTTGTAATGTGAATAAAAACGGAGTGGTCAGCATCGAAATTAGCAGTGTCAAATTAGCAACCCTCAGCTGTCAATTCGGTTGACAGGTGGTCCCTGAACGTTTTTGGGGCGACAAAGTGGTCTTCGATCTGAAAAAGTTTGAGAAACACTGCTGTAGGTGACTGGCCCTGGGTGTATAGCCCTGTAGCCCTTGCTGTAGGTGAATGAGGCCAATGACGCAGCTCCCCAGTGAGAGCATGGCGAGTTCACACAAAAGCGATGACAAAACTCAAGCAAAATAACACAAGGGAAACAGAAAATAAAAAGAATTCCTCCGTAGACAAAACAGCAGCAGGCAAGGCGTACATGGGTATCCCACACCATGTTCTTAGCTTTCTCTGGAAACCACTGGTATAAACTTAGCGCACTGAGATTTCACACACCAACGCCGCAGTCTCACCCCCTTCACATGCGTAATTCCCAGCCCGGCCTATAGGTCTCCTTTGTTTGGCGGAGATTAACAGATTAACAGATTAACAGTGCAAAACCCTCGACCAATGGGTCTATCGAATCTCAGATCGTCTCCAGCAAGCACGGTGTGCCAACGTGATCTGGCGGCAGCGGAAGATGCCAGTGGCAGGAAAGGGTAACCTGCTCAGGTAAAGAGCCTGACGCCCGCCTACTGCTGTCAATCAATTGTCATCGATCACGTCACCAGCAGATGCATCCTGCTACACGTGGATCCCGTGATCTTGACCCTAAACCTGACGCAATTTCAGGTGGGGAATTTCCGGCTTTTGATCTCGTGCCGACGTAGCATGGCGCAAGATACCAACCCCCGTTCACACACTTTTATGCAATTTGTATGTGCTTCTGCTGAAGCGTACAAACTTCAAGATGTACCTTAAGATCAATTTCGGCGGCGCATGCATTATAATAACAATGTTTTCAAAATCAAAGACGCACATCAGCAAACAAGTCCCTGAGTGTTTAATGTCACCGCATTTTCTTTGTAGCAATAAACAATAACAACAATTAGGGCTGCACAATTAATCGAAAATAATTGAAAATCGTGATATAATCGTGATATCGTAATTGTGATTTCAATCGGGATTTAATCATGGCAATAGTGACCTACCTTCGAGAGCGTCCTTGAAGCTAGAACATACTGACAGGCTGGTCTTTCTGGCCAGAAATCGGTTCAACTAAGTGTCATGCTATTGCCTTTTACATAATTATTACAATTCAATTTATTTTGCCCATCCTGTACATAATTCATTCTTGGTTATATTTTTCATTTTGTTATAATAAAAAAAACAGCAAAAATCAATAATCGTGATTAATAATCCTGATTATGATTTTGAGCCAAATAATCCTGATCATGATTTTTCCCATAATCGTGCAGCCCTAACAACAGCAGCCCACCGCCCACCTGACCTCATCATGAGCCTGCCAACGCCCTCCTTAGTATAACCAAGTGGACCTTAGATGTTACTTAACCCATTGATGCCTGATGTTGCGTTGTGCAACATTGGCCCTGGCGCCTGGAGCTGCATTACGCAACATTCAGGCTCATGAGATTTGAGACAACTTTATTAAAAATCTCTGTTTGTTTGAGATGAATGAACAAATTCTTATGAAAGATGAGGGTATTAGGGTTTAAATGCAACTTAATGCATATTTTTATTTGCTTCAGAAACTGAGATATTTGGGTTTTTATAGGCTGAGGGCAGCTTTTCTCAAAAAGGGTCAGGCATTCAGCACCCTGAACGAGGCAAAAGATTCAACTTGAAGCTTTCGACCAAGAATCTCGACCAACGGAAGCTCGTGTTTAGAAATATGTGAACATTCCATTGGCTGACGTGTCACGGGGTGACAATGGCCAGTGGGGGAGGGAACCAAAATTAATGGGATTTCGTTTCTGACGGACATTTTTAAATGACAGACGTAAACACAGGAGAGGAGTAGAGTTTGAGTCCGTTTTAATATGCGACCTTGCCTCCTCCACTTGCCTCCTCCACTTGCCTCTCGTCATGATGACATCACTGACAACAGCACTATATTTGAATATCTTGCAAAAGCTCAATTGTAAAGTCTTTTCCTCTTTTGCAATTGGGATGGTGAACAGTCCCTCAAAAGTTGTTGTGGCGAGGCTGACAGCTGGGAAACTTTATCGTTTTCTCCACGGAGGAGGGGCCAGGAGGCGGGACGAGGAGACAAGCACAAGTGGAGGAGGCAAGGTCACATATTGGGATGCACCCTTTGCCATTCATGTGAACATTGATCAACTAATGGAGAACATCTGGGATGGGAGACGATGCCAGTGCATGATTGGTGCAACGGGGTGGCTAGGGGCTTTTTATACGCATGCAACGGGGTGGCTAGGGGCTTTTTATACACATAGCACGGGGTAGCTAGGGGCTTTTTATACGCATAGCAGGGGTGGCTAGGGGCTTTTTATACGCATGCAACGGGGTGGCTAGGGGCTTTTTATACACATAGCAGGGGTAGCTAGGGGCTTTTTATACGCATAGCAGACTAACTCAGCTGCCAACAGCAGTTTTACTTGTAAAACAATATTTTTTTTGGGAAGGATTTGCGCATTTCATTACCTCACTCCGATAAAGGAGTCATCAGTACCACTAACTTAACCCTATCGCGCCAGATGCATCAAATTCAAAACCCTCTCCACGCTGACACACAAAAAAAATCCATCTCATAAACATCCTGCGTGTCATTTCCAAACGTCCTGCAGTACACGGAAACCGCCACAAGAGAGCAGCGGTCAACAACAAGTTGATCACAGCTCGGCGAAAAATGCAAAAATGGAGTAGAAGCGGATTCCCTGACCGACGCTGAGATATCGTCAAATTGCAAAAGGTTTGTGTACAAATTTCCGAAATATAACTCTACATCCTTTAATTTGAACACTTGCTTTGTGCAATTAATCAAGGAAGAGTTTATATTTTTACACCGTGTTGCAGAGAGATCGTGCTAAAACTGATGAAACATAAAAGCACCATCCGGCGGTGGCAGGAAGTCAGCCATCAATGCATTTGCTCCATAGGGAAACTTACAAAGCATACCACGACGATCGTTTAACAAAACACACAAGTTGTTTTACTTCAAGACAAAGATATTGCCTTAAGAAACAGGTTTTACTTGCAATTTTGAAAATGTAATGCAAAAATGTTGAAATTATGATCTCGTAAAAAATGCATTGAAGTGAATGGAGAAATGGTCCAATTGTAGTAATGGACCCATATATTCAAATTGCACATCAAAAATGAATAATGATCTATATTACACTCATAAATAGGTTGTTAAGCATTCGATCAGCTATGTTTTTACATAGATTTTAAAAAATTACCCAACCAGGCTGTGGGAAATGTAAAATATGGTCCTGCTAAAACAAGGATAATCTAAAAAAAATGGCAGGATCTCACTAAATATTTAAAGATAATCCTCAAATTAAATTGTCTGACAACTTTTTTAAATTAAAAAAAAAGTTGTAAATGCATTAAAAGTCATTTTTCAATGGTCATGAAATTGGAATTTTCATTCATTTAAAGCCTGATGCATCATATATGATGCATTAAATATCTCAGTGACCTTAACAAAATTTTGATTTTTTTTTTTTTACATTTCTTATAAGGGACCAATATTGAAGCAAATTCCAAAAAAATAGAATTTTCTCTCATTGCTTTCATGGTTCAGGTTTCACAGGGTTAAAGGGGCTCACCTGTGTGGTGTGAAAATTCAATGTTGACTTGATCAGTTGCTTGTAATGTGTAGACACACTGATTGAATCACTTACTACTTTACGAGTGTTGATCCATAGGCGTCTCTTAGACACGGCGGACCTGTCTTGGTTGCCTGGTTTTGTAGTCGTGGCAGCCAACCCCACTCTGATCTCTCTGTCTCTGTCTTCTATCGGCACCTGATGTGCTTTTATTTAGGCGGTGCAGGAAACTTTATTCGTTTTTTTTGTTTGTTTGTTTTTTGTTTCTGGTTTGAGTCCATAATCTGGGTGGCGAAATTCCCCCAGTGGCGTAGTCGTGCAATTACATCTTGTACATTTATATGCCTAAAAATTGATAATTCATTTCTGGGTTAAGTAACATCTAAGGTCCACTTGGTTATACTAAGGAGGGCGTTGGCAGGCTCATGATGAGGTCAGGTGGGCGGTGGGCTGCTGTTGTTAGGGCTGCACGATTATGGGAAAAATCATGATCAGGATTATTTGGCTCAAAATCATAATCAGGATTATTAATCACGATTATTGATTTTTGCTGTTTTTTTTATTATAACAAAATGAAAAATATAACCAAGAATGAATTATGTACAGGATGGGCAAAATAAATTGAATTGTAATAATTATGTAAAAGGCAATAACACTTCAACACTTAGTTGAACCGATTTCTGGCCAGAAAGACCAGCCTATCAGTATGTTCTAGCTTCAAGGAGGCTCTCGAAGGTAGGTCACTATTGCCACGATTAAATCCCGATTGAAATCACAATTACGATATCACGATTATATCACGATTTTTGATTATTTTCGATTATTTTCGATTAATTGTGCAGTCCTAATTGTTGTTATTGTTTATTGCTTATTACTACATTCTGTGACATTAAACACTCAGGGACTTGTTTGCTGATATGCGTCTTTGATTTTGAAAAACATTCTTATTATAATGCATGCACCGCCGAAATTGATCTTAAGGTACATCTTGAAGTTTGCACGCTTCAGGAGAAGCACATACAGCACCCAAATTGCATAAAAGTGTGTGAACGGGGGTTGGTATCTTGCGCCATGCTACATCGGCACGAGATCAAAAGCCGGAATTTCCCCACCTGAAATTGCGTCAGGTTTAAGCTAGATTTATGCTTCGGACGCATAGCCTCTGCGTCCGTCCGTTTTCTGTCTATGCGAGTCCACGCCCCCCTCTCAGAGGCTCTGCGCCCGTCGTCGAGCGCCTCGAAAAAATTCTAACTATCCGTCGGACGGACGCGGAGTACGCAGACAAAAAGGCGCTATGATTGGTCGTCTCGCTACTTCCTTGTTCTGTTCTTGTGGCAGCGCAATGCCAGTAGTTTGCGAGAGCAGAGCTGTATTCTGTTAAAAACTTTATTAATGCCTTGTGTGTAAATGTGTGTAAATACACGAAGCTACAAGCTAAGTAACAAACAATGTATCAGTTGAACACTCGTGGCAGAATACCTGCGGTTTTACTACCGTTCCTCCACCGAATGTAAACACACATCGGCAGAATCAACTGTCTTTACATGCTTGCATTTTCTGCTCGTGAAAACAGACTGGGTATATCAAATAATGATACCAGTGCATTGCCTTTGCAATTTGTGTGAAAATACCTAGCTAACCGCGATAGAAAGCAACATTGCTTAAAGATCGCCTCTCAACGTAATTTAATTAATATTGCCGTGTTCCCAATTGTTATTGAATGTGTTACGCGTTGGTCCTGTTTTAAAAAACGTTCTGGTTGCTTTGTTTCAAGACGTTTTTGCAAGCTGGCAAGGTGGCTTGTGGAGAAACAAGAGAGTGTCTCCCCTGACCTGTGCTTTCCAGGCAGGAGTCAGCAGCGTTTTATCTCTTTCAATGCCGGCGGTGTGACCGCAGCATAAGAGGCTACACACCTCGGCCTCACCAGATAATAAAAAAGAGAAAGGTGTCTGAAACATGGGGGGGGGGTCGTTCTAATGACAACTACACACTTGGAAGACAAAGACAAAAGGTCAAGCGAAAATTAGCTTTTGGAGGCGCGGTCGCCAATAGTTCTTCCCATGGAGGTAGTATAAGAACTGGAGAGAGTGAATAAGTCCCACCTCCAGTCATTTCAATATGTTGCAGTTGGGGAGTCTGCAAGAAGAGCACATCTTTGCACCATCTGTGGTTGGGGTATCAGTGTGATTGCAAAGACATTTCATTCATGCAGTGTTTATCGCCTCCTTGTTCACTTTTTGTAGCGAGTGTGTGTCTGGCAGCGCAATGCACGCACACACGCCGAGTAACTCTGCCGGGGTAACCACAATCACTTCCTCAACCGCAAAGGATCAAATTAATTGTTATTAAAGCGTTTTTAAAGAAAATTGATCAGCGATTAAGTGTAACACTGTTAGATAAACACTTCGCATCGTGCCCCACTCCCCTTGCCCGTTATCAATTGAGCACAACCCACGGCCTCTCGTGGTTTATTGCTCAACCCATTGGCGCCTGAGCCAGTTTTTAGAAAAGGTCCCCAATACCTGAGGGTTTCTTGAGAAAAATTGGTTGAAAACTCCTATGAAAATTTCTCAGCCTCTGGAACACATAGGGACATGGGACAAATTGCTTTTAAAAGGTAAAATCCTCTGCTGTCACGGGATTATGCTCATTCAGCATTAACATTAACACATATTCTTTAAAAAATCATAGCTCGTAATCAAATGATTGAAAAATGTTTCATGTGCTTTCAGTATAATGCTTGATGCTGCTACTTATTATAGGCTATTAGGCTACTATTCCTACTGTTACAATAACAATAGCCGACTATAACTAAATCATAATAATCATTATTATTATAATTATTAGGCAGTCATTTCTGCCATAAATCGGGGGACCTTTGTCTGATACAGCCACTTACTCTCCCACAGGCGAGTATGGCCGTTTCATTCCTCCAAACGTTATGCAGAGACCGATGAGCAATTTCATATCCTATTTTGAGACGGGGCTCCACTTTGAGCTGGATGTGTGGCCGCGCGTCTAAAATCCGCATGTCTACCGTTGCCTCATCAATAGGCTATTACCATATCCAAAAGTTCCTCAGTGAAAATATTCTGAAATATATCTAAAGGACGTGCTTCCTCAGATATTGGCACCTTCGCCAATTGCCCCGAGTGTCGGAGTGAACTTTTGGTAACGTCAGGGGGCGAAATCTAGCTGACTGTCTATTTGGAAGCCACTCGGAAAATCACACTCCTCTATCTAAAGGGTCTTTAATCATATTTCCTTTCCTCAATTAAAATCTCTTCATTACCTTTCAACTGTAACAGCATGTCTCACGAACCACAGACTTTTTTACCTGTGTGAAATCTGCAGAAGCGAGCGTGGTTGATTTCATTTGACATTTGTTTTTTTTTGCCACATTATCTTTAAAAAAATCGAGAACACCCACCTCTTGTGTATTTGTACAAAACATCTCCCATGAGTCTTGAAAATATTGACAAATCATTAATCAATAACGTTAAATCCACTTTCCTCTGAACAGAAATATAGTAGACTTTATTTTTGTGCAGAGTAAGACCGGTAAAACCATTACCTATTTGGTGCATATAAATGGATCAGGTTCAGCCAAATGTTACAGTTAAAACCGTTGGACGGGGTTGGTAAAGGTGGTAAAGTTTCTCTCTCTCTCTCTCTCTCTCTCTCTCTCTCTTTTTCTAGCAAGCTAAACCCCAACAGCAAAATCTAGATTTATACTCTCTCTCTCTCTCTCTCTCTCTCTCTCTCTCTCTCTCTCTCTCTCTCTCTCTCTCTCTCTCTCTCTCTCTTTCTCTCTCCATCCATCCAGGGACTGTGTAATAATAAGGATAGTTTTGGCAAAGGACACGCTCAACTTCTTGGAAAAAACGAAAGTCTTTGGGTGCGCGATAAAATGTATCAACTTAAGGAAGAAAAATCTGCACTCACAAACTGCGTACCTCGTACTGATGAAGGCTTGATAGCCGAAATGTGTTTGCTTTTTGGACATGGTGGTAATAATAAGAATATTCTTTCTTTTTCTTTCTATCCCTGTCTCCCTCACTCTCCCCCTCCCTCCTCTCTCTCTCTCTCTCTCTCCATCCATTCCAGGGACTGTGTCCAGTGCCGTGCGTTTGGCACGGGGGCCAAGAAGGACACATGCCAACTGGAGTGTATGTACTTTAAGCTGGAGATGATCAAGAGTCGCGCCGAGCTGCCGGAGCCTTCTGAGGTAGCCATTTGTAGTCTTCTCTCCCATTGAAAGCCATTATAAGATGCTGCTATTGAACTACAAAAATGCCCTTTTCAGGTAGCCAGTTGTAGTCTTCTCTCTGCATTGCCATTGAAACCCATTGTAAGATGTGGCTATTGAGCAACAATGTCGATTTTCTTCTTGGAGCAGGAGGCACTCTTAATTATTTAAGTCTCTGAGGGTGCTGGCCCAAATTTCAAATTCAATATTTCAAGAAGGAGGCCGCACCTTTCATAGTAGTGTTTTTTATTGCACAGACGCGTTTCGGCGTGTGGCTTCTTCAGTGTGCTATTGAGCAACAAAAATAGCCCTTTCAGGTAGACATTTGTAGTCTTCTCTCCCATTGAAACCCATTGTAAGACGAGGCTATTGAACTACAAAAAATGTTTCATCAGGTAGCCTTATGTGTAGTCTTTTCCTTTCTTCCATGGACCCCCATTATTTAAAAACATGGCTATTTAACCACAAAAATGACCTGTGCAGGGAGAGAGGAAAATGGCTATTTAACCACAGAAATGGTTGTAGTCTTTTCTCCCATTGAAACCCATTGTAAGACGAGGCTATTAAACTACAAAAATGGCTTCTGCAGGGAGAGAGGTTCCTCAGCCACTGCAAGGAACGGGATGCAGATGACAATTGGTTCTACTATACCTACGGTATCGAGGCCGACCACACCAAGATGGTACACGTAGTGGAAAGAACCGGTAAGTTACACTTTGTAGTCTTTTCTTCCATTGAAATCCATTGTAAGACGTGACTATTGCACTACTTTTTTTTACGTTTCTGAAAATAGGGCCCCCCCCCAAGGCAGCTACCTCCCACTTGAAAGCATTCCAACCTGCAAATCAAACTGGAACTATTTCTATCACTGTGCACCCATGCTGTGCACTGTCATTGCTGTGTTGATGTCACGATTTCGAAGGGTACTTCGATTAGGCCCCAGCTCGCGACTTGAACATTCCGCTTCAACAGGCGTTCCAATGCATTTCGGCATGTAGGAGGTCAGAAATATCCCATCTCCCACCCTTAGGGAATGCACCATTGGTATTAGATTGGCTATTGTAGTATCCAGGGCTATAAAGGACCTTTTTTCATCACCATCCAATTTGGCCTGTAGATGTCAAATCTTAGCCACTTATACACTCACCACCAGTCCGAGTGGCTAGTAAGCTTACACTTATACACTCACCATAAGTAAGTATGCCTTTAATTATCCCGCCATGGGGAAATGAATTTCCCCATGGCGGGATAATTAAAGGCATACTTACTTACTTACCAGTCCGAGTGGCTATTGAGCTTTCTTTTCTGCCAGCCAAATTGAATTTTCGACTGGTTTGCGGGTGTTAATTTAGAGTCATTATCACTACATGGCAGACATCTTGGTCCAGACTCCATAGGATATCAGTACATGGCAGGCATCTTAGTCCATGCTCGATATGGATATAACTACATATTTGGCTGGTTGCGAGTGTTAATTTAGAGGCCTGGTAGTAACTACACGTTTGACATCTCAAACAGGACACATTTGATGATAATAATAGTGATAATAATAATAATAATAATAATAATAATAATAATAATAATAAATAATACATGTATTTGTATAGCACTGTATCATACAAGGCATGCAACTCAAAGTGCTTAACAAATGGGAAAAAAACATCATTGTTAGAGATGGACTTAGAAGGAGAAATACAGGGGAGAGACAGAAACAAGAGAGCATAGCAAGAGGACAGAAGAAGAAGACATAGATAGAGATTGTAGAGGCATAAGGTTCACATAGATTTGTCCCAGGATTCTTAGAGGCGTAAGGTCCACAGTGGCTGGGTCCTGCATAAGTCATAGATAGTCACACTGAATTCGGGCGCTCAGATGTGGACCCTGGTGGCATCAGGGGTGAGGAAAAACTCCCTTTTCACTTGATTCATAGTTTATAGGTGGAAAAAGCTCAATGAGGTCTGAGAAAAAAACCTAATAGTCAGGAAGAAACCTCAGACAGAGACCAGCGGCCACCTAGGGGAGCCCCCTGCCAGGGCTGGTTGTGAACAGTAAGGATGCTGCAAGGGCAAGGGTGAAAAGGTGGGTCTTCACATACCTCGTAATATGTTGAGGGTATCCACACATAAACCGAAGTGTCCAAAGCCCTTCATGTATTCTTGAAAGGTCTGCAGAATGTGTTTTGTGAAGCCAGTACCTTGACAATATCTACCGTTACGGTCAAGCCAACTTTTTGAGACAAAAGTCCAAAAAAATGGATTTACCTCTTTACTTAATCTGGTTTACTCCTGAACCGCCTTTTTAGTAAAGGCCCCTGGTGTTATATAGTCTAGGCCCCATTTTAGTCTAGGCCCCATTTTAGTCTAGGCCCCATTTTAGTCTAGGCCCCTGCTGTTTTATAGTATAGGCCCCATTGTAGTAAAGGCCCCTGCTGTTATCTAGTCTAGGCCCCTGGTGTTATATAGTCTAGGCCCCATTTTAGGATAGGCCTCTGGTGTTATCTAGTCTAGGCCTCTGGTGTTATATAGTCTAGGCCCCTGGTGTTATCTAGTCTAGGCCCCTGGTGTTATCTAGTCTAGGCCCCTGGTGTTATCTAGTCTAGGCCCCTGGTGTTATATAGTCTAGGCCTCTGGTGTTATATAGTCTAGGCCCCATTTTAGTCTAGGCCCCTGGTGTTATCTAGTCTAGGCCCCTGGTGTTATTTAGTGTAGGCCCCTGGTGTTATCTAGTCTAGGCCTCTGGTGTTATATAGTCTAGGCCCCTGCTGTTTTATAGTCTAGGCCCCATTTTAGTCTAGGCCCCTGGTGTTATCTAGTCTAGGCCCCTGGTGTTATCTAGTAAAGGCCCCTGCTGTTATCTAGTCTAGGCCCCTGGTGTTATCTAGGCTGAGGATTCTCAACCTCCAGGGCCGCGGCCCAAAGTTGGGCCACGTTCACAACCTCCAAGGCCGCAGTCAACTTTCAGTTTCGCACCATTGTGCCACTTGGCCCATGGGACCGCTTATCAAATACCGGTAGACTACTAGTGTGCGTCTTTTCCCTCAGAACGCAACTCTGTCATAACGCAATGACCACACCACACGTTTTTGTTGTTGGGGGGAGATTCATAGAGAACAAGACAGTAACACAGCCTGTGATGGTAACACCCTTTGCAGTGGGCTAATTGAAAAAAAAACCAGAAACTACCAACTGGTTACGGTTGCCAGCTGATTTGGCGACGTGTTCTATGTTCTAATATCCTCACGTTTTAGTATTTAGAAATAGGTGTTTAACGGTTAGGCTGCTCAAAAGTTACTGAATCTTTATCTTTTATACTTGTCCAAGTGTCCCCAACATGACAGTCCATTCACAAATTTGCGTGATAGGCTACTGGAACTGTTTCTGTGCGGCTCTGGAATTTCTGTTGTTCCCGCAATTTCCACTGATGCGTGTCGATATCAACTAAGAGGCAATTTACACTGATGCATGTCGATATCGAATCACTTGCGTATGTACCGTTCATTTACAATAAAATACTGAATAAGGAGTACACGTAAAATACTGAATAATGAGTACACGTGGGGAAGACGCCAGAGCCCACGTAAGGATTTGCATACGATGCTGATTTGAGCTGTTGTAAACGGCGAGATAAGAGGTTACGCATATCTGATTTGGTCATGTGACTTCAGGATGACTATTGAGGAACTAAAGCATGTTGCCAAGATTGTTTTTTAAGTTCAATTGCGGCCGGGGTAGTTTGGGTATTTTCATCACCTTGTTAATAAAACAAGATGTAATCGGCGGTTTGGTAGTGATCACGTTATTTGTGTTGTTGAGTTTTTCTTCATTCTGGCAATGCCATCCTGTCACCAAATAACATGAGCCAGTTAGACAACAGCTGCTTACAGTTTTTCTCAATTGGTTTTGTACATTTCTCACAACAGAATAATGATTCTCAATAGTCTTTGTTCAAATGTGACTTCCTGGTGTTACCTCTGCACATGATCAAATCAGTTTCTCATTGTTTTCGGCATATAGCAAATGCTCTCGTCCACCATGCCATGGCTGTGTACAATTGTCAGTGATTTCGTACATTATCAATTGCTTTTGTCATATCACTCAAAAAGCTTTTATCACTGAATGCATGAAACTATCTCACCCCCCAAAACATTTATGAGAAATGAGAAAACCTGTCAATAAATAGGTCATAGTCTAAATGTATATCTAGGACAATCTTATCTGATCAATGTAATATAAAGTCGGATTTACAACATTTCCCATCCAATCTAAACAACATTTTGTTTCAGAAAAGATTCTCATGAGTGTACTATTCAATTGACAACATGACAAATCGTTTGACTACCGCCCACATCGCATTGCTTGTACAATACTCGCCTACTCGCCTGCTAGTCTCGCTGGAACACATTGACATTCTATTGAGTTCATTCGCTGAGCGAGTAACTAGCAGCGACACGTGTGTGTACAGCCTGTAACTCTGTTCTCTGCTGCCTAGGGTAAGACGCCGCCTCCGGGCCACACATGGGCTGCCTCCGGTCCACCATCACCGTCTGGAATGACGACAGGCCACACCCACCTCCGATGCTGCCCAATCTCACAGAATTCTGTCCGTTTTTGTGGATTTTTGCCAAAATTACGTGCCATGGTCACAGAAGTTCTCTCTACCCTAATCCCACAGCACTATGTTAAGTCTGTCATTACAAAATTAATAGCATATTTTGTTAAAAAAATAAAAAAATAAATATAAGAAAGAATGCTATAGCAATCGAAGCTTTGCCCTGACCTAAACAATCCCTCACCTTAAAGGGACACTGTGTGAGATTTTGAGTTGTTTATTTCCAGAGTTCATGCTGCCCATTCACTAATGTTTCATTTTTAATGAATACTTACCACCAGCATCAAATTCTAAGTATTCATTATGACTGGAAAAATTGCACTTTTAATACATGAAAAGGGGCATCTTCTTCATGGTCCGCCATTTTGAAATTCCAAAAATAGCCATTTTTAGCTGCAAAAATGACTCTACTTGGACCATACTAGAAAATATTTGCTTATTACTTAGTAAACTTTCATGTAAAGATCAAGTTTTGCAATAGGCACCCCAGTTTCAATGAGCAGCATAGTTGCAGTACCTTTTTTTGACCATTTCCTGCACAGTGTACCTTTAACCTGTCATTAAAATTATTTTTTGAGAAATGTGTTTTCCCGTTGGTTGATAATTGGCTGTAAAATTATTGTACTAAATGAAAGAATAATAAAAGAAAGATGAATACTAGTAGTCTAGCATGTAGTCCACGAAAAACACTTCTGTGACCATCGTATGGAATTTTGTCAAAATCCATGAAACTATCAAAAAGTGTAAGGTGCGCGCACATCCCAAGGTGACAACTAGCTACGGGTGCAGATTATCAAAAAACGTAAATGAGAAAAAGGAGAAAAAATATTCGCACACCGTAAAAGCTCCCTTGTCGTGATTTTAATTTGACAAATGGCACAACGTTTCGACCAGCAAGGTCTTCGTCAGGTGTCGAAACGTTGTGCCATTTCTCACATTAATATCATCACAAGTGAGTTTTTACGGTGTGTGAATATTTGTTCTCCTTTAACTCAAAATCCATGAAACTGACACAGATTTTCTGTCCCACTGGTCTGTGTCCATTCCACGGAATCCTGTGAGATCATGTTGTCCAATGGGAGCTCCTTCTTGGAGAACAACAAAGTGAAGGACCTACTTACGCCCTATGTTACTGGAAGAGATCTGCGCTCATCCAGCACAAGCCGTCTGGCTCTGCCATCCAGTCGCTCTAGGTACTCCCAGTCAAGATTGTATTTGCTTGTGATGTTGGCTTGAATATGTCCTCTTTTGAAAGTCGCTTTGGTTATAAAGCGTCTGCCAAATGCAATGTATTGTAATGTAATGTGACGGACAAAGTGAAAAAAAAGAAGATCTTCACATGCCTAACCTCACCTGTTACTTCAATTTCAATAAAAGTCAATAATCTGCATTTTGCCTCTGTTAGTTCTTCATTCGAAGGTGTGATTTTATGTATGAAAAGCCTTGTCCCGCCCTTTTACATATCAGGTATATTACCCTTTCCCTACTAAACATGTGTCACATACCAACTAGCAGAACTCACTGCCATTGTGTGTGTTTCATTTACAACCAAGCTATGGAATAATATGAAACATAAATACTAAGAGCATGGAAGTTCTCTTTGTCTGTCTGTCTGTCTCTCTTTTCTGTAGCGTTCTTCTATAGATCCTAGCACCTCTGACCCACCAATGAAACGGCGTGTTTTGCTCCACCTGCTGGTCGTGCAGTGCCAATCACTGCCAGCCATTAGACATACAGTTGATTCATGGAGGTAGTATACAAACTGGAGATGTACAGAATCCAAGATCCGTTTCCGGATCCGGCAGGATAATAGGGTTTTTCAGATCTGGATCCGACAGCATCTTAAGCAGTGGATCCGGTATCCGGCAGTTACCTAAAAATCAGGATCTGGGGCAGCTCTAATATTAAGTAATTTGTAATAATTAATATTAAACATAATAAAAAGGGCCCACGTGTGCGAGTTGGCTATGTGTTTCAACCCTTTCGTAGGATCCAGTATCCGGTTCCGGATCCGGCAGGATCTTAAGCAGTGGATCCGGTATCCGGCAGGATCCTAAAAATCAGGATCCGGTGCATCTCTAATAAGAACTGGAGAGAGTGAATAAGTCCCGCCTCCAGTCATTTCAATTGGAAATGCTAGGCTAGTGAATTCAGCCAAAATTGAATGATTTTTTCAGCTTCCAAAATGGAGTTATTTCCACCAATCACTGCCAGCCATTAGACATACAGTTGATAAGCCACTAGATCAGGGGTGGGGAACCTGTGTCTCGAGGGGCCAGGGGTGGGGAACCTATGTCTCGAGGGCCAGGGGTGGGGAACCTATGTCTCGAGGGCCAGGGGTGGGGAACCTATGTCTCGAGGGCCGTTTGCGGCCCTTGAGGCCGTTTTATCTGGCCCCCGATATTATTTTCATGTTATTCACTTCACATGAAATATGACAATATGACATTTTGTAAAGGAATCTTTTAGAAAATGCATTTGCAATACAATTAAGTTATATTCAGGGAACACCCCTCTGTATACTGCCCCCTTGTGGACTAAGTATAAAAAGGGTAGCTTACAGAAACTCCAGGTTGCATATAATGATGGTCTGCGCATACTGCTTAAGAAGCCCAGGTGGAGCAGTGCTAGTGAATTGTTTTGTGGTCTACATACATTTCATGCATTGTTGAGGAACTTGATGTATAAATTTATTTGTAGACTGGATGGCTCATGTAATCAAATTATTATGCTGCTGTCAAATCCGGCGCTTAGTGCAGTGCGATACCAGTCATACATGTGGAAACACTGGTACAAGTGTCTTTTATAAGTGTGTTTTGTATGTTTTTTTAATGTTCTGTATTGTGTTGTTTTTGTTGATAATGGACCTTGAGTCTGGAATAAAGCTGATGATGATGATGATGATGATGTTAGAGAAGGTGGTGTTTGTTTAAAAGGTGGCTGCCTTCAATATAAGCCTAAAGTGAAGCGGAAAATCCTGGTTTGTGTTCATAATACCGCCCTCTGAGGACTTACGCAGCCCTCGGATGAATTTGGAGTGGCCAGCACCTATGAAATCACTATGAAATTATAAATGATAGAAAATCAGATACTTTTCCCTTCCTCTGTAGACAGTCCTGCCTTAGTGACAAAGAAACACAAAGTCTCCATTTAGTACGGCCATTTAAAAAAAAAAAATCTGAGAAAGCATCTAAAAAAAAGTATCTTTCAGACTATTCCTGGATTTGACAGCAAATGACTTGCGAGCCTGACTGATAAAAGTGCAGTGTTTTGTTTTTTAGTGTGCAAATCATAGCTTTACCCAGAGTGCTTTGCAGTGAGTGTGACAAAGGTTCCCCAGACCTGCACTAGATACAGTGGGCGGAGCATACAGAGGGGAAAACAAGCCACTTCCTGGACGGGCCCAGAGGTGCCCTGTCTCTGGCTGCAATCAAACACCAGTCAAGCAATCAAACACCAGTCAGACATGACAACTCAGGGCTGATAGTATTCAGGCTCCATGCCTTATTTCAGGCTTGCAGGGCAGATAGTATTCAGGCTCCATGCCTGATTTCAGGCTTGACAGAGTTTTCAAAAATAAAAACATTTATAATAATTAGCCATTAGGTTATTCTTATCTCAGAAAGTGTTACAGGTTCAGAGTTTTCTTCTATTATCTGACTTGAATAATGGTCATACACAGGTTATTAAATGTTTGAATAATAATAATGATAATACACCTACGTTACGTCACTATGCAGTATCTTGTCGTCGTTAGAGCAGGAGAAAAAGTTCAGGCTTAGGATTTTTTTATCACCCCTGCAACTACAGATTGTCTCCACACATATATATATTACAGGTGACACAACATGACGTAGCCAAAGACAGTAGAGTAGAGTAAAATGATTCAAGCCCGAGCATTTCCTGGATCCATGTGATGTCATGTGAACCCCCCTTTAGGAGACCTGCGGAGTCTTTAGGTTGCCATGTGAACCCCCCTTTAGGAGACCAGCGGCGGAGTCTTTAGGTTGCCATGTGAACGCCCCTTTAGGAGACCTGCGGAGTCTTTAGGTTGCCATGTGAACCCCCCTTTAGGAGACCAGCGGCGGAGTCTTTAGGTTGCCATGTGAACGCCCCTTTAGGAGACATGCGGAGTCTTTAGGTTGCCATGTGAACCCCCCTTTAGGAGACCAGCGGCGGAGTCTTTAGGTTGCCATGTGAACGCCCCTTTAGGAGACATGCGGAGTCTTTAGGTTGGGAACAAAGAGAGTTCCCTGTAGGAGGTCGTTTTCTCTCTTTCGCCATGAAGGTCCGGCATAGTTTATTGTGCACACAGACATAAATGTTATTATAACAAATGTATGGAGCGGTCACATAGGGACAGACAAAGCGATATATTATAGAACATGAATTAGGGGGTACTCATGGCACAACAAAAAAGCGTAGGGGATACACAAGACAACAAAGGCTGCGAAACACTGCTGTATATAATAACCAAACAAATTACAAATTTATTCTCATCTTCAGACATCTTAACTTCTAAAATACGGAATCATGAATTTAAAGGGACACTGTGTGAGATTTTTAGTTGTTTATTTCCAGAATTCATGCTGCCCATTCACTAATGTTACCTTTTTCATGAATACTTACCACCAGCATCAAATTCTAAGTATTCATTATGACTGGGAAAATTGCACTTTTCATACATGAAAAGGGGGATCTTCTCCATGGTCCGCCATTTTGAATTTCCAAAAATAGCCATTTATAGCTGCAAAAATGACTCGGACCATACGAGAAAACTTATTCACATGGTCCTGCAAGACAAGTGAAAAGGGGTGGTAGAGGGCGCATTTAGACTTCTCAACCGAGTTGGCTATTTTTTCTATTTTGCAATGAGAAAACCTGTCAATAAATAGTTCATACTCTGAATGTATATCTAGTACAATTTCATCTGATCAATGTAATATAAAGTTGAAGTTACAACATTTCCCATCCAATCTAAACAACATTTCGCTTCAGAAAAGATCCTCAAGAGTGTACTAGTCAATTGACAACATGGCAAATCTATTTGACTAGCTTGTCCATACACTATGACACAATGACTAACCATTCTGCTGGCACTGACACGTTCATTGACACAAAAACTTGGTTTTGAAAGACAAACCAAGGGTTTTGAGCAAGAGACTTGGTTTTGCAGGTCATCCACGGTGTTTTGCCATTTGTTAAAGCTGTTGTGAGAATGAATATTATGTTTTGCAAATTGCGAGAGAGATTCGAGAAATGTACAAAACCAATTGAGAAATACTGTTAAGTCAATTGAAATGATGATGTCTGTCCTTGGGACAGCTGTTTTTACAGGGTGTGGGCAGGTTTATAGCCATGAAAAGTAATAAAATTACACTTAAATATTTCAAACGACTGTACATTTATGTAACAGACCCCTGTGTCTTTACCTGGATTCATTTTGTTCATGAAAATGTAGTTTATTTTCAACAGAATTGGCAGTTTATTGCAGAGACATGTTTTAGCCGCTTTCTCAAGAATGAGTGACCTATGTCTATGGCAGCTTCCTGGCATGCTATGCATTAAGAGAGACAAAGAGACCTGTGACCTTTTGACAGAAGAGATGACAGATAGCCTGTAAAACAGTGTAGCTGCACAATGCCATGATGCCAACTCAAGGTTCTATGAAAAAGGAAAATCATCAGTCTGTGAGCTCCCAGGGTCACCCATATACCACAACAACTCATCAGAAAACTGGACAAACTAGGTTTCAGCACCTCCCTCTGCAACTGGCTGCTGGACTTCCTGATGCAAAGACCACAAGCAGTACGGGTAGGGAACAACACCTCAAGCACCCTGACCCTGAGCACGAGGGCTCCGCAAGGTTGTGTTCTCAGCCCCCTGCTGTTCACGCTGCTGACACACGACTGCACAACGACCCACAGCACTAACCATCTAGTGAAGTTTGCGGATGATACAACACTGGTGGGCCTCATCACCAAGGGCGATGAGACTCACTACAGAGAAGAAGTAGACCTGCTGGCCAGATGGTGCAAAGACAACAACCTCCTGCTGAATGTCAACAAGACCAAGGAGATTGTTGTCAACTTCCAAAGGGTCCAAAAACAACTGCCACCACTGACCATCGACGGCAATGCTGTGGAGAGAGTGAGCAGCACCAAGTTCCTTGGAGTGCACATCAGCGACGACCTCTCTTGGACCACCAACACTACATCACTGGCGAAGAAGGCCCATCAGCGTCTCTACTTCCTGCGCAAACTAAAGAAGGCAAGTGCTACACCCTCCATCATGACAACATTCTACAGAGGAACCATAGAGAGCGTCGTGTCCAACTGCATCACAGTGTGGGGAGGAAGCTGCACAGAGAAAAACAGGAAGACACTCCAGCGTGTTGTGAACACAGCGAAGAAGATCATTGGAGTACCACTCCCCTCCCTGCAGGACATTTACACCACACGCCTCACCCGGAAAGCACTGATGATCATCAAAGACACAAGCCACCCTGCACCAGTGTTAATTTCGTCAGCTTTTTTTGATTTAGTCTTAGTCTTAGTCACAATGACGAAAAACAATTTTAGTCTTAGTCATATTTTAGTCATTGGCTTCCCAATTTAGTCTTAGTCTTAGTCAAAATGACGAAAATCAATTTTAGTCATAGTCAAATTTTAGTCATTTTAGTCATTTTAGTCAACATTTCAAATTTTAGTCATTTTAGCCATTTTAGTCAACATTTCAAATTTTAGTCATTTTAGTCAATATTGTGGTGTAAAATTAATAACCTTCAATGGCTATCGTTATTTCAATACTAATATAGCCTATTGCAGCAAATATTCACCTTGTTACTTGGTCATTTTCCACCAAAACCCAAATCAGTCATTTCAACATCATAGAGCAAAAGAGCATCACACACACACACACTTCCAGGTGCAAGCTTCTCTCTCTCTCTCTCTCTCTCTCTCTCTCTCTCTCTCTCTCTCTCTCTCTCTCTCTCTCTCTCTCTCTCGTGCATTAGAAGCTGCTGCATAGGCTACTATTTGATTTTGAGCAAAGAAAATGGAATAGCTTAGACAATTTCTGTTTTGAGTTTGATCACGGAGGAAGCTACTCTTCTTCACCTGACCGCGTGACAAAGCCTGCAGATTGCCGGCAGTGGGAAGACCAGACATCCCAAGTCTGCATGAAGTCCAAGAAGTCTCCCTGATAGTGGCTTCCCGATGACCACGAGTCAGATAAAATATTGCTGATGTTAGACTATGCAAGTTAGCGGTTTTTGTTTTCAATTGGCAATGCGAGCAGAGAACGATAATGACTCGTGCGGTATGCGTGGAGGCTTAAATAGATTGTGCGAGCACACTTCGTATGCCATGCAGAAGTCCCAGGAAAAATAGTTAGGCAGGGGTACGCAGACTGGACGATAGAAAGGACATGCACATACAAATATTTAAACACGAATGCTGTTTTGTTTGTCGGGGGTGTCGAGGCTCGATAAGCATGACCCTGAAAAGAGTTTTTGGAACTTAGGAAGACGCTGCAGACGCATGGAGATGCTGTCGACTTCCTCGGGTCTTTTAGCGTTGCTCTCGACGAGAACAAGTTCAAATCTCAAAGTTTCAAATCTCAACAGTTTTAAACTCCTCAGCGATCGCCCATCCATTGATTCTTTTCAAAACTAGGCTACAGTAGCCGTGCCTCTGTTTAGACAGGCCAACTTTCCCCCTGCTGGCGCGCGCTCCCGCGGTGACTGATTTAAATCAATTCACAAATCCGACCTTCATGATTTGCTTGCGAACTGCCTACACATTTGGTTAAACAACAAATATAGCAAACATTACAGAAAAGAACAGACAACGAACGCCGGGTTAAGACAGCCTAAGTGAAAAGGAGAATATTGGAAGCTCGGGGAGGTTTAGAATGACAGTATCAGAGGAGGATTGGCGCGACTGTCATTACTGCAGAAACACGTCTTCGTCATGGACAAGAGGGTTGTTGAAGATGTTTCAAAATTAACACTTCCCTCAACGTCGGCTATTTTCTCTCTTTCTCTGGGAATGTTTTAGGACCTAAACTCAACTTAATGGACTCACTGAACTACTAGGCTACAGAACTACTGACTGAGCCGCCAGCTGCCAGCAGAGACAAGCCAGGCAACACAGCGTGAGCGCGCAATCACCTATGAAGTTCAAGACACTTAGGCCTATATTACAATTACAAATTACAAATTAATTATAAATAATTACATTTTTTAATGTCCATTCGTCCATGGCTTGTAAATTTCGTCTCGTCTTAGTCTCCTTGACGAATTTTTTTTAAAATTTTCGTCATATTTTTATTAGCTGGAGGCATTTTTTATTTCGTCATCGTCTCGTCATCGTCAAGGGAAAAAGGGGCGTTGACGAAATATTTTCGTCATCGTCGTGGTTGACGAAATTAACACTGCCCTGCACACAAACTGTTCAGCCTCCTGCCCTCTGGAAAGAGGTACAGGCGCCTCCGTTCCCGTACCACCAGGCTGGCGAGCAGCACAATGCACCAAGCGATCAAGATGCTGAACACTCAACCCACTCTCCCTCCACTGTCAGCCTCTAGCCAGCAAGGCCACTGACACCCCCCCCCCATCCCCCACCACCATATCTGCGACTGAACATTCCACCTGCACTACTATACTTGTGACTGAACTTTCAACCTGCACTAACTCAAAACATGCACACACACGCACACACACGCGCGCACACACACACACACACACACACAAGCACACTGCACTTTCTGCACTAAACCCAAACATACACACACTGACACACACTGACACACACACACACACACAGACACACGAACACACACACAGACGCACACCGCACCTTCTACCTGCACTAAACACATACACACACATACACACACACACACACACACACACTGCTGCTGGTGTACTTGACAGACCTTTTTAATATTTATTTTTCTTCAAAATGCTACTATTACCATGTCAGAACGCTATAAAGGACTTTTTTAGGAAAAGCACAAAAGCACAATACCTCTTAATGTATGTCCTCTACAAGTCTTCTGTTGTCCAGTCTTGCACTTTAAATGTCTGTATGAGCACTGTCTATGTCCATACTGTCTTAAGTCCATGTATAAGTACTGTCTATGTCTATACTGTCTATGTCCTTACCTAGATTAGTCTATGTCTGTATGGGAAAGCAAGAAATGTAATTTCAAATTCTTTGTATGACCAGTGCATGTAAAGGAATTGACAATAAAACCTACTTGACTTGACTTGACTTGACTATGTTGCCCGGGAGCTATGTTCCCCGAGTCCTATGTTCCCCTGCCACCGGAGAACTTAGAACCCTTTTTTCAAAAAGGGGTTCTATTCCTGTTGCTTCCAAGTAGACTGCTGCCGCATGACTAGCGAGGGTTGTTGTTAGAGTTACGGTTAGGGTTAGGCTGCCACTGTTCGCAAACTTGACATGAAATACGCATGGCAACCGTTTGTGCAAGAGATATGCATGTGAAGCATCCTGGACCATACGATGCGGGGAACATGGGACCCTTTTGAGAAAAAGGGTCGGTAGTTCCTCAGTCCCCTACAAAGACCGGGAAATACAGGACCCGGGGAAGCTATACGCTATACTCCCAATCATGTCTGAGTGGCGATGGGTGGTTCTTTAGTGTGGGGTGGCGCACTAGATGCGGCAAGTAGTTGGGACAGAGGCAGTGTTTGCATAAGCTGTCTGCATATGGAGGGAGACAGATAAAAGACTTTGTCTTCATGGTCTTCGACTTGGAAGCACAGGCTTCAGCCATGGTGCTACTTTTCTTGTCTGCATAGATCATCGTGAACACAAACAGCTGTTGTACTCCCTCTTAAAGGAGAACAGAGAGCAACCGAGAGTTGCTGCCTTGCCACAGAACTCTTTATCACTTTTTCATGATGATTTTCCTTTTTCATAGAACCCTACAGGTAAGTTGGCATCACAGCCTGTAAAATAGTGTAGCTGCACAATGCAGTCTGCCATCTCTTGTCAGCAGGTCATGGAAGAGGACAGTCTCTTCGTTTCTCTTAAAGGGGTATGCCACTATTTGGGGGCTTAATACAGTTAAAATCGTTGGCTGGTGTTTATAAAGGTGGTAAAGTGTCTTATTTTTCATGTAAGCTGTTGCCTTGCTTTAAGTTAAAAGAGGGAGCATGTCGCTAAGCTAGTGAAAGTCAATGGATCCGTGTAGCATGTAGCAATGCTACATGGATGCATTGACTTTCACTAGCTTAGCAACATACTCCCTCTTTTAACTTGTCTAAAAGCAAGACAACGCTTAACATGAAAAATAAGACACTTTACCACCTTTATAAACCCCAGCCAACGATTTTAACTGTATTAAGCCCCAAAATAGTGGCATACCCCTTTAATGCTTAGCATGCCAGGAAGTTGCCATAGACATCGGTATCAGCTGCATCAATAACAACAGGGCCACTACAACCTGACTGTCATTGACCATCATGAACAGTGAAGAGCTTCAAACTGCATCACTGGGGGGCCGTGTGATATCTGCCCCCCCCCCCCCCAAAAAAAGATTTCCTATATGGCCAATAAGCCAATATGTTTAAACAAGCCCCCCTCACCAACATTATATTATTCATTGTCATTGATTTGAATAGAATAGGAAATGAACACACATCTACACTGCAGTCCCTCTTTGTTTTATCTCACCTTTCCTTTAATTCTGCGCAGCAATCGCAAAATCAGTTTGCGCAAGTACTGCTTTTGCTTAGATACCATTTATTTCCTAATTTACCTCAGGTCAGACATAACTATGATAGCGACGGCCAGAAGTGATTTTTACCCCACAAAAAGGGGGAAGGGGTACGGAGGCATCCAGACCCTCTGAGGGGCAAATGATGGGAAAAGTTTGAGAACCACTGAATTAGAGCAAGATAGGATTCTTAAATCAAAACAGGGTGGAGGGAGATCTTCGAGATGAGCTTGCTCTTCTGCGTCTTCCTGTATGTGCCATTGGGGTTGAATAAGACCACACATTCCTCAACAACACAGTGTTCTTGCAGCTCGGGGAGCTTCACAAACTGACTGTCTTCAACCAAGTTGACCATTGCTGTGAGCGTACTTCTTCCATTTCAGCAGCTCTTGCCTCAAGTTCCTCAACGGACTTCTCTGTGCAAGAATGCTTGGAAAATATGAAACGTGAAGGTCTTTTTTAAAACTAGTGGTTCTCAACATGTGGGTCAAGACCCCCTGTTTTGGGGGGTGGGGTCATAATGTAAGGACTCTCAGAGTAAAAGACCATCACTGCATCCAAAGTAATCATCAAACAATGCTAAAATATCGGCAAAATTGTCAAATAATAGCCTACTAAAAAAAGACACATTGTTAAAATAGCCCATCTACAAGCCCACTACGCCCCACAATGTGAGGAATTGTGGGCTTGTAGATAAGATATTCTCTCAATATCTTTACATGAGAAATGGAGTCACACAAATTGGGAGGTTCCCAGTCCAAATATGATAATTTTGGGCGGTGACGGCCTAAAAAGGTCGAAAATAACGGTTCTTGATGGCGGCCATCTTGAATTAAGCTGTCAAAACAACGTTTTATAACCAAAATGATGTCAGATTTGGAATCCTCATGGTTGACTTGTATGAAAAAGTGCCTTCATACATGATTCTAGGTCATCCAGATCAAAAGTTATTTTTTAGAGATGCCGCTGGGCGCCATTTTGAATTTGGCTCTCTAGCAAAAAAGCCCGGGATTTTTGCGAGGGACATGGGGGCTAAATCTTTTCTAAAGGGTCCATAGAGGTCAAATCAATCATCAAAACATTGTTGCCAGAGGTTGGTCACGGAACCTCTATTTATGACTCTACTAATGACTACTACTTTATGACTACTCCCTGTTATTTCTGAACAATTCAAAGAAAATAAAGTTTCTGAATTTTATTTACAGCAAGGGGTTCAGCCAAATGCATTCTCTTTAGACAAGGTGTCAGAAGCAGATGTACTAATAAAACTCCAAAAGTTAGATGGCTCTAAAGCTACAGGCCTTGATAATATTCCATCTCGATTCTTGAAGGATGCTGCAGAGAGCATAACTCCAAGTGTAACACACATTATTAACTTGTCGATTGAAAATGGTTACTTCCCAAAGGATCTGAAGCTGGCTAAAGTGATACCACTTTACAAGAAAGGGAGTAAATTAGATCAGGGCAACTATAGACCTGTCTCCATCCTGTGCACAATATCAAAACTAATTGAGAGTGGTATCTGAGCAGGTCAACAAATATCTTTTATCTCACAACCTTCTATACGAACTGCAATCAGGATTCCGGAAATCTCACTCCACCGACACATGTCTATTATATCTAACTGATTACATTAGAAAGGAGGTTGACCAGGGCAAATTCTGTGGCATGGTCATGCTGGATTTGCAGAAGGCATTTGATACTGTTGACCATGGAATTCTACTATCAAAATTGAGGGCTATAGGGTTCAATAGCACAGCAGTAAAATGGTTTGAGTCGTATCTGATGAATAGGATACAAGTGGTGGATGTTGGGGGAACTTTATCCCAGCCAGAAACTGTGAAGTGTGGGGTCCCTCAGGGGAGTGTTTTAGGCCCTCTTCTTTTTCTTTTATATATTAATGATCTTAAATCAGTCTGTTCATGTGAATTATTTTTATTTGCTGATGATTCTGCACTTGTGTTTTCACACGAGGATAAAACCATGGTTGAATCAACACTAAGTCGCAAGCTTTTTAATGTTAGTAAGTGGTTAGCAATTAATAGACTTTCTCTTCATTTAGGAAAAACGGAGTCCATTTTGTTTGGATCTAGACTAAAATTGAACAAAAAAACAGGTTTTAGTATATTAGCTGGTGACACTGCACTTAATGCCAAGGACTCGGTCAGCTATCTTGGGTGTTTACTGGACAGCCAGTTGTCTGGAGCTGGCCAAGCGCAGAAAGTCATCACTAAGGTTAACCAACGAGTGCGCTTCTTGGCCAGAATTGCAAAGTATCTGGATCAAAAGGCTTTGTTAAACCTAGCAAGTGCTATAATTCAGCCATATTATGATTATGCATGCTGCTCCTGGTACAATGGCATTACTAAACAGCTTAAAAATAAGCTCCAGACCTCACAAAATAAATTAGTAAGGACCATTTTGGGACTGCACCCTAGAACTCACCTTGATCCTCTCCACTTTAAACGTTTGGGTTGGTTAAGAGTTGAGGACAGAGTCTCTCAAATAGAGCTGAGTATGGTGCACAAAATTGTAAATGGGCAGGTCCCTAAATACTTAAATAACTTTTTTAATAGAGTGAGGAATGTCCACAGTTACTCCACTAGGGGGAGTTCCACAGATTTTGTTCCCCCAAGAGTCAATACTAAAATAGGGAAGGACTCTTTTTTATATGTTGCATCTAGCTTGTGGAATATGTTACCAGGTAATATTAAGATGATCAATAGCCTAAATGGTTTTAAATGGGCTTTAAAAAATGGTTTAGAGATCAGTCAGTGTAGGATATTACTTTAAGTGCATGTGTATGTGTGTATGCTATGTATTTAATGTGTATGATATGCATTTAATGTGTTATAGTTTTAGTTTGGTCCCAGTGCTACTCTTGTCATTTTAACATCTGCTGCCATTAACACCAAGGATCATAATGGAAATAAGCTTTCGAGCTTTATTGTGCTATCCTGGCTCTCTATTTTTTAAATTTAAGTATGTGGTGCGGTTTATATGAATCTCAATCATGTATTTATTTCATTTATATGAACTGAAGATGTCAAATAAAATCATTCATTCATATATTCAAGGGCACTGGTTAATTACTGCCTCACCAACCTGGTGGGTCGGGAGGTGAACCGGCAACCTTTGGGCTAGAAGTCTGACACCCTCAATGCTTACCTATGACTGTCCAAGGTCATGGTCCTTCACAGCACATAGGGTGCAAATAATTTCTCCACACTTGTTTGCTCTCTGTCCTTGTTGGCCACTTGGGTTGAGTCAGCTTTAGTTTAGACATTCATGCATTGTTTTTTTAAAGTCATTTTACTCAGATTTAACGTTTAACTTTAATGTACAGCGACCTAGGGTATTGTGAAAGGCACTGAAGATGAGGAATCACTTGATGAGCCTTACTAGACTCTTCAAGAAAGACATTTGTGGGCACTGAGAGAGTGTAAATCATAATAACAGACAATGCCAAAAGAGGAAAGACACCACATATGCTGACCTAAACCCCTATAACCACAAGGCCTTGGATGCCCAGTTCTGTTGATGGGTTTGTATTAGCCAGCAAAATGGTCAGTGTTACTGAAAATATAAAGCAGTCTCACTTTAATGTATTGAGGTGAAATCCGCATGAAATTATTCATTGTCTGCAAACGTTGCTGTGAAGATTTAGTTGGCAGTCAGACGTTTGTAATTCCTGGACCCATGTCTTTTTTTGTTTACTTTCATTGTTTTGCACATTTTCTTGCAAATGTTAAGGACATTATATTTGTAAGTTCCCCCTATTTCACACCCATATTACATTCATGATTACATTCTCACATGATGTAGGCCTACTTGAGTGAGAAAAGAGGGGGGGGGGGGGGGGGGGGGTGCATTGTCAGTGATTCCCCCTGCAGTATCTGCAAAGACCAAAACTGAATGGAATGGAATGCAGACCACTCTCTCTATCCAAAACGAAAACTTAAAACAAACCAAATATCTACAACATACTGTAGTCATAGTAAGTAGTTATTAAACGAAAATAATGAATTACATATAAGCTTAACCCTCTGGTTGTGTTAGAAACATGGTTACGTGCATGGTGTTAAGGGGCAAAATTGACCGCCTACATAAAAAAGGTAATAATACATTGATTAAACATCTGATTTGCATATTTTGTGATGAATACCTTTTAGACATCCTTTGGAAACATTTCCAATGTGCTTTAAATGTTATTCTTTGTTCTAGTCATATGTAGGCTTTTTTCTTATCTTTCACCAATTCGTTCTATTAACCCTCCGGAGTCTAGGGCCTCTGAGAGGCTTTCAGGCAGTTAGGAACACCTTTACTTTTTTCAAGTATTTCAACTAACTGTAAACATTTATACAAATGTGGCACGTATGGTTGTATTCTGAAAAGCCTAACAAAAAAAGAATATGAGAGTAAAGTGAATGTGATATAACTGTATAACTTTATATACATTTTGACCATTTGAATAGGCTAGCTGGAGGATATCATGAAGTCTCATTTGTGTATGATGAAAAATATAGAAGTTATTTAAGAATGAAATCATATGCCCCCCATGTGCCCATGCAGACCCCGGATCAAATCAGGTAATTACACAGCCCTTACTTCTCTACCCCTCTCTTCCTCTCATCAACACTCAACTATTAAGACAGAAATGGACATCTAAAAAGTGCTGAAAAGCTACTGCATCATGGCATCACATCGAATCATCATACAAATGGGTTATGGAGACACAATTTACACACTTGTCAGGTTAGGATTAATGGTGACGGTTGTCATTTCACCCCAATGCAATAACTATGATTGTAAATAGGTTTAGCTTAGATATAGGCCTACTGTAGTTTAGGGGAAGAACTGTGTTATTTGCTAGTATTGCAGGGAAGGTCATCATTGAAGTTTTTGGAATTAAATTCTACTTATTTTCATCTTCATTTTTGTTTCTTTATCATCTCCTCAAATGTGCAGACTTTCATGACTTCGGAGTCTCTAATTCCAGGACTAACCAGAGGAAAGAGGAGGTCCCCACCAGACATTCCTCCAACATTCTCAAAGGTACACAGGTGTGAGTTGGTGTCTACATTGTAGAAGGACAGAGTGTGTTTTTCACAGTCCAGAAACATTCCAAGCTTCCTAAAGAGCTCTGCCACTGGCACAGGAATTGGAGGATCCGTGTTGACAAACAGTCCAGTTCCCTTTTCATACTGAAGAATCCAGAAACCATTCTCTGGAGTAAAGGGAACCTTCTTATATCTCTCTGCACTATCCCCACATACACCCACATACCAAGACTGCTTCTGCTTGATCTTTTTATCATCTGTTGCCCCTTCCTTCTTTGGTGTTGTCCAAATCTTCACTCCCCAGCAGCACTTTCCTCTGTTGAATCTCTGATCACACAGCACGTGAGGAGCTTTGTCTCCAGAGCCTTGGACTCTTGCTGGATCAGGACACCACACTTCTGTCTTCAGACCCGGACCATCCTTAACCTTCAGAAACTCAGGGGCTCCTTTAACCTCCAGACAGATACTTTTCACTGAAACAAAAAAAACAAATGCATCCAGTTCCCACTCTATATTTGATGCGAAATTGACATCTCCATGGAAGCCCTCATCATTGAGTGTTTTTTTTTTAATTAGAGTTCAAAGGGAATAGGGAGGAATTACCTGCATAGGATTTCAGACTATCCCACACTGAAACACATCAACAACATAAAATAATAATATATTATTTTAGTCACCATGCAACAATTGAATTGAAAGCCCACCTGGGAAACTCCCATTGTCATTGTGACACAGTACTTCACACGCAGTTCTCACAGCACACAACGAAATTACATTCATGCCTCACCCGTGCAAGAGGGCAGCCCCAAACGGTGCCCCAAGGGAGAAGTGTGGCGGAACGGTATCATGCTAAGGAAATGTCAGTGATGGAGGAGAATGTGGTAGAACACTGGTTCACTGCCCCCCACCAACCTCGCAGGTCGGGAGTCAAACCAGCAACCTTTTGATTACAAGTCTGACGCCCAAACCGCTTACCCATGACCGTGTTATGTACCACTAAAAGAATCATCCATACCTGGGGTCACAATGATCATATCCTTTGTGTTAGTCTCCTCATCCTTCATTTTTGGAGGAATCTTGTCATTGGTTGGTGTAGGGAGTCCCTCTATGGAGGAAAAGATGAACGAAATAGTGCAAATATGTTAAGGTGTCTTTACAGTTTTTAAACTGCACTCTGGCTTCCTTCTCCTTCAGAGAAAACAAACAGGGAGATGGCTCAATTAATGCAAAAGATTTTTCAATAAACTTTAACAGATCTTTTATTTTCAATAGTGTGGATAAGTACAGTACCTGTGTTTATGCCGTTGGCTGGTTGGGTTTCATCATTGGTAACTACTTTGTCATCTACTGACATGAAATGGATGATAACACAATGTGATGTAAACACCATGGTGTTATTTAATATATAGTAGCATAAACAGCCATGGGCTATTTCAGAGAAATGTTTATAATGAGACTATAGAACAAAATAACACTTTAGTTTGTTCAGTACCTGGGTGGGTTAGAGACTCTTCTTCTGTGGGGAGAAAAACACAAATGAGGGGAGAAATATTTGTGTAATTAGAAACGTCTGAAAATATTTAACGTAAAAGCAGAAGGCTACCAACAGTACCTGCTCTGGTCCATTCTGTTCTCTCTGTTTCCCAACAAAAGATGAAAAAAGCAAAACAAACATCTCAAACTACTGGTTGAAACAACTCTTTTCAAATGTCACTGTACAAACATACCAGATCAATGTCACACTGTGAGAAGATGATTGCAGATGCACTGGTGACATTTACTGTACAGTCTATAACACTGAAAACGGAGTATACTGATGTCAACAGTACCTTGTGGTGTGTTTGAAGTCCTAGATATTTGGACAAAGCCTGCATGGTTGATGAACACACATAGGGAAAGAGAAAAGTGAGTTCCATTAACATTACATAATATGAATGTTCTCATTCAGGTCATATCTTAAAACTAGACTATTGAAACACATTTATAAATATCATTTGAGGCTTCTCTATCCATTTGCAACCTTACTCTGGACAAGTCTGATAGTTTACCTTTCCTGGTATTCACATTCTCAAGTATCATAAAAGTCATATCTTAAAACAAAGACTATGTAAACCTTGTTTGAGCATTCTGTAATCATTTGAACCCTGAGTAGGTCTGCTAGTGTACCTTTCTTGTAGGCCACCGCCATCCCAATGATCAGAGCCACCAACACCAGCAGGGTGATGATGAACAGTGCTGTAACTCCCCCAGAACCTGAAGAGAACATTACACACAAAAAAACCAAAGGTGTTTACAGGCTCACTCCAGACTGTAGCCTCTTACTGTAAATGGGGTCGCCGGTGGGCCTATTCACTATTACTGTAGCCTCTTACTGCAGATGGGGTCGCCGGCGGGCCTATTCACTATTACTGTAGCCTCTTAGTGCAGATGGGGTCGCCGGCGGGCCTATTCACTATTACTGTAGCCTCTTAGTGCAGATGGGGTCGCCGGCGGGCCTATTCACTATTACTGTAGCCTCTTAGTGCAGACGGGGTCGACGGCCTATTCACTATTACTGTAGTCTCTTTGAGGACAGCCTCTGTTGTAACCTTACATTAACTATTAACTTTTTATTTGGCCCTACTATAAGTATGTTGATATGAGAATGATAATGATTGACTCGTAATGTTTTACCAATGTCATCATCTGGCTGACTAACATTAAACAACACAGTAAATTGAGTTTCCACACCGCAAGTGTTTGCTTCTGTTTGTGTTCTGGAGATGTAGGGCAGTATTCTGGCTTCTCTCCTCTCCTGGTCAGACAGCCCCACAGAACAGGAAACCCACTCTGACTCCGATGGAGGAAGCAGCAGCCGGGAGTGCACTCCCACCAAGTCATCATGATCTGAAAAGGACATAGTTAGGTGTTGCCGAGAAAACACCTAAGGACATATTGTGTGTGCTATGACAAGTTCAATGTTTTCACAGAGCATTTGTAGATCAAGGTTATTAGACTATATCTGACTCGACAGGAAAAGCTATGATGCAGTTTCTCATAAAATATTATATAAATATTATATAAAACCAAAAACAATAAACAGCTTTATACCATTTGTAATAAAAAAACAAAAATCTGTCTTTTCAAGGGACCTAATTCAAGGTGGTATGCATTTGATGTCAAGGTGGCTGCCTTAAGTGTAAAGTTAGTTGTGAAAAGTGCAGTGTTTACCTTCATAGTACACTGGACTGCTGGTGTGGTTCACATGTTGGCCACGCCTGTCCGTCCAGTAGACTGTGGGTTGAGGAGTCCATCCTTCAGATACACAGCTGATGTTCACCTGACCTCCCGATGTTTGACTCATAGCCACCATTGGAACAGACCCCGTAACTAACACACACATATTGAGTAAAGTAAGTTAGGGGAGCCATGAGAGGTTATTCTGCTTTTGCATTGAGCAACTTGAATTCAATTAGCCACCAGAATTACTGGTGCATGTGCCAGTATTGATGTTGATGCTGTTTAGTGTCAGCCTGGTCATGACCATCCCATAATACTACCATTTCCATTTCGTATTCATGGTCTGGACTTTGTTTGATCTGACGCGATTGCAGGAAGCAAGAAGGACATTTTCGGAAAAATCAAGATTTAACTTATAAGTTGTTGAACAAACATGTCTGACGTCTATCTATGGCAGGGGTCAGGAACCTATGGCTCTAGAGCCACATGTGGCTCTTTTGTGAACTGTATATGGCTCTTACTTATCTAGGGTCACCAACCATCCCTTGAAATATGGAATCGTCCTGTATTTATAAATAAACGTACGTTTTCCATATTGAGTTGAAATGGGACAAGGGAGGTTAAAATGCAGGAAATTACATCTACGAAATACAGAATTCTCCCAGACCTTCTCCATAATGAAGTTGACAATTGGCAACCCTACACTTACCTGTTATCAATAAAAGCAATAACTTGACCCCCTGATCTATGGCGATGTAGGACTGTTTAAGCCTTTCGTTAAGTCTTCACGAAAATAATAGATTCATTTTCGTGGTGCATTCACGTTATTGCCCGCCTTTCGTAAAGTCTTCACGAAATAATAGATTAATTTTCACGCTGCCTATTCACTTGAATTGCCCCACTGCTGCTATGGTTATCCAAGCGTCTGCAGGGGCGGGGAGGGGGTGCTGACAGAACACTGCTGATACACTCGGGACTCACTAATTCGACGCCCTTTCGGTACTTACGCCTTATGTCCCCTAAACCTAAACCTAAACCTAACCCTAACCTTAACCCTACTTAACCCTAAACCTAACCCTAACCTTAACCCTAACCTTAACCCTAACCTTGACCCTAAACCTAACCCTAAATTGCTTGTTTGAAATGTTAGATTACCATGTGACGGTAGGCTACCGAAAGGGCATCAAACTAGTGGGTCGCTAGGCAACAGTCGGGCAATTCAAGTGAATAGGCAGCGTTTCGTTGCCCTACCACAAAAAACGGGCAATAACGTGAATGTACCACAAAAATTAATCTATTTTTTCGTGAATACTTCACGAAATAAACGGGCAATAACGTGAGTGCACCACGAAAATGAATCTACTTTACGAAATGAGTGAGATACGGTTGGACAGACATGTCTGACAGAACATCCTACCGTAGGATAAAATTACAATGTAGGACCGTTTGTCAGAACACCGGCGCAAATCCTACCGGTCAACATCGCTTCACAGAAAACAGGTGCCAGACGTAGTGCGGAGCCAAGTGTCTTGGTGGAAGTACGTAAGATGGCGCGCAAGGCTAGTTTAATGTAGTTTCATCTTGAAACTCACCTGCCACGATGAGTGATATTGTGGCCTCTTCGTACCACATGCCATTGTGCATGTAACAGACATACTGCCCTCTATCTGCCAGGGTGAGGTTGTGCAGTCTCAGAGACCCATCTCCTCCCTGAAGACCTGCAGGCAGATAGAAGCAAATCACTATATTACATTTGCCCACATCCTCACACTTTGGTATGTGTGTTCACTTTTTTAAGTCTTCTGAGTGAGGAGTCCGCACACTTTTGTGAATCCTTTTTGTTGTGTTTTATTTTGTCATGGCAGGATAACGAAAGAGAATCTGAAGAAGACTGTTGAGGTCGAAACGTTATCCTGCCATGAAAAAATAAAACGCAACAAAAATTATTCTAAGTGTGCGGACTTCTCACTCTGAAAACTACAGTTGTCCTTCGTCCTGCACCTTTCCCTGGGATGTGTACAATCGCCTCCTTCAACTCTTTTTTTAAGTCACCTTGGATAAGAGCATATTTAAAATTGAATTATGTGCTCCTGTTGTTTTTTTCAATTCCTTAAATGATTGGATGATTCCAAAATTCAGGACAATGGTGCCATTACCATGGATGGGTTCCTCTGAAATTACTCCAGAAGCAGAAGGACCATCACAGCAAAAGACGAGAACCGTCAGATCATGTCCACCCCCGTTTGGTGAGTATGTTATTCACCCCATGTACTGTGTTGATGACGTGTCACCTAACTTCAGTCAGAGATGTGCGTCCCTTGTACTGAGGGTCCACTTGTTCCTCTTCCAGCTTCTTCCTCTCATACACTAGAACTTTCCGGTCCCTGATCCGTCCTGGTTGTGGTCGGTACCAGTGCAGCTCGTCCGGGTCAAAGGAGTAGGACGCCACGCAGCCCAGAACCACAGAACTGCCCAGAGGAGCTGAGACTGGACCCTTTGGGTAGGTCAGGGTGAAGAGCTCTTTGGGGAGACACAGAAGACAGGGAAAAAAAATATAGGGCTTTAATATGAACAGCAGAGGACATCATACAACATCATATGACATCAATATGAACAGCAGAGGACCGGGCCCTTTGGATAGGTCAGGGTGAAGATCTCTTTTGGGAGATACATACAGAGATTACACCTATGAATTCAACTGTATATTCAGTAACACTTAATTTGGTCTACATTAGGGTGTCAAGTAATTACAATAAGAATGTCATTACAACAAGACATACATTTTGTTCTTTTTGCAGCATCAAGTTGGCATTGTTTGGTTGGCATAACGTTTCAAAACCCAAATGACAGTCCTGTCATTCTTATCATGTTTACCAGGCGTGTCACAATCAGGCAAGGAAACCAAGCAATTACCTATAGGGTAAGTGCTACATAACTGTAAACAGATGACAACAATGACTTTCTGAGAGTGGTAACGGCTCCCTTAATGTGCAATGATACTGCTATTACATTATTACATTGCATTTGGCAGACGCTTTATAACCAAAGCAACTTTGAAAAGAGGAAATAATCAAGCCAACATCACAAGAGTAAATAAAGAGTAAATAACACACACACAAACACATACACACACACACGAACTAAACTAGATATCATGTCAAGAGGCTGCCCTGGGACTAGGCCAGCTCAAGCATTAGGATACTCTCGAAAGAGGAAGGTCTTTAGTTGTTTCTTGAAGGCTGCAAGAGATGTGCTTAGTCTTGCTACCTCTGGGAGACAGCTCCACCGCTTGAGTACAACAACGGAGAACAATCTTGACTGGGAGTACCTAGAGCGACTGGATGGCAGAGCCAGACGGCTTGTGCTGGATGAGCGCAGTTCTCTTCCAGTAACATAAGGCGTTAGTAGGTCCTTCAGATACGCTGGGGCCGTTCCTGTGATGGTTTTGTAGGCAAGGGTCAATGCCTTGTGCTTGATCCGGGCGGCGATCGGTAGCCAGTGCAACTCAATAAATAGAGGAAAAACATGGGTCCTTTTGGGTTGATTGAATATCAACCGCTATCAAAGTCTTTCCTGAGGGGGCCCTCCCCGATAGTCTGAAGAGCTACAGAAAAGGGCCTCCTCTTTGCCTAGGGCCCCCAAAGACATAGCAACGGCCCTGACTGTTACAGAACACTAACATAGACCACATCAGATAAAGAGATCAGTAGTGATTTTATCCACAATTAATTTGCTGGATACCTTTCTCTTGGGCAGCAGTTGGAGCCGAGATGAGAAGACACAGAAGCAGCACTCCCAGCATGTCAACCCTAAAAAACAGGTAAAATGGGAAACAAGGTAAAATATGATAAAACAGGCAATGAGCACACTGTATGATTTGACCTACTATATTCTCTGCATCCATGAAACAATTCAGGACATTGTCATCAAACTATTTACAACTTCTCCAAGAACAAGACCTGCTTCCATTTAATCGTTCAATCAACCAGTCAATCCCATTTCAACCGATCACTGCCTGCTCACCGGAGTACTAAGGGCTGTCATGCCATGATTCAATTACTGCCTGGCTGGACCTGCCACATGCATGATCGCTCTTGTCACATGGTTCATTTACACCAGTAATTAGACCAACACTCTCGTACTGTGTTTGTATATCCTTGCTTACAAAAGCTGTATTGCTATTGACATGGCTGGCCTGCCTGACTGCTTTGCATGCTGACGGGCTGACTGGCTAGATGGCTGGATGGCTGGATGGATGGCTGGCGGGCTAGATGGCTGACTGGCTGGCTGGCTGGATGGCTGGATGTCTGGATGGCTGGATGACTAGATGGCTGGATGGATGGCTGACTAGATGGCTGACGGGCTGGCTGGCTGGTTGGCTGGATGGCTGGCTGGATGGCTAGCTGGATGGCTGGCTGGCTGGCTGGCTAGTTGGATGGATGGCTGGCTGGCTAGCTGGCTGGCTGGCTGGCTGGCTGGCTGGATGGATGGCTGGCTGGCTGGCTAGCTGGATGGCTGGCTGGCTGGCTGGCTGGCTGGCTGGCTAGCTGGATGGCTGGCTGTTGGGCCTACTGGCTGTTAGCAATGCTGTCAGCAATGCTTGTATGGACTGGCTGCATTGGCTGCCTCCATAGTGGTAGACAACCGTTATAGAAACGTTAACAGACACGGGCATTTACCGAAAAAGACATCTCTTTTACATCGTAAATGACCAGTTACTCAACCTTGGGAAAAAAAAAACCTTTTGCGAGAGTATAGCCTACATGTGTCTTCAAAATGCATTCATCATACGAAATGTTTTGGAACTATGGCATTGGCAATATTTAAGTGGTTTGGGAACATGACTGTTGTTTGTGTTGCAATGAGTAATTGGTAATTGGCAGCACGTTAACGCCAATAACGGCCCACCACTAATTATTACATTATTGGCAGAATGTTATTACGTTATGGGTAGGGAAGTGTTATTACGTTATGGGCAAGTTATTACGTTATGGGTTTTATTACTTTTCAAATGGGCCCAAATTATTACATTATGGGCAGTTATTATGTTATGGGCAGTTATTACGTGATGGAAAAGTTATTACACTATGGGTTTTATTACGTTTCAAATGGGCCCAAATATTACGTCATGGGCAGTTCTTACGTTATGGGCTGTTTTGGGTTCTTAGTTTACGTGAGGTCCTCATATTCGTACCCCAACATCTACAAGAACCCAACATGGAAACAACAGCCTTGTTTGACTGGTGGTGTGGCTAGCGTCAGGACATTTTAGATAAAAATAATTAAATGAAAGATATATCTCAACCATACATTTTCCAGAATGTCTAAAGCTCACAAACACACAGAAGTTGAAATACTTTAAAACTTACGTGCTGAAGGAAGTTAATCTTGCACCGTGGTGTTTTTCCGTGTCTGAATACAGTGGTGTCAGCAGGTTTGTTCTCCACTCTGTGGTGTAACGCTACACTGTATCATAAAGTTAAATAGGTGATATATTAAATAGGTGATATATTACTTTACAGCAGCCCTCTCATTGCTGATTCTATGTTACCGTACATTTGTAGTGAGCTACAATGTCTAGTTGTCCTACATTATGCATCCAGTTAGATCCAGAGAACCTCCAATGTATCAGTTTGTTTATTTGTTTTTTTGTCTAAAAAGGCTGCTGTAGGAACGCTAAGAGGCTAGGCTGTCCATCAGCTTACATAAATACAAATATAATGAGTTTCAATGGGAGAAAAGATTACACTCTAGTCAGGTCAGTGGCCATTTTTGTAGTTCAACAGCCACCTCTTACAATGGGTTTCAATGGGATAAAGGACCACACAATAAGCTACCTGAAGAGATTTGTTCAACTGCACTTTCCAGCCCTTTAGTACACATGTACACAATCACGCACGCACACTTGCACACACATACGCATACACACCCACACCCACACCCACACACGCGCATACGAACACACACACGCACGCACGCACGCACGCAAGCACGCACACACACACACACACACACACACACACACACACACACACACACACACACACACACACACACACACACACACACACACATTGTACAAACAAGTATTGTAATCAGAGCACTGGTTAATGTTTACCTGGGATAAGGGATTACAGAGGGAGAATAAGGGAGGAGAGAGAGAGAGAGAGAGAGAGAGAGAGAGAGAGCTGGAGACACGTACACACAGACAGAGAAAGTGAGAGAGAAAGAGGGGGCAGAGAGAGAGAGAGAGAGAGAGAGAGAGAGAGAGAGAGAGAGAGAGAGAGACCAACAGCGGGAGGAGAGGAGAGAGAGAGAGAGAGAGAGAGAGAGAGAGAGAGAGAGAGAGAGAGAGAGAGAGAGAGAGACCAACAGCGGGAGGAGAGGAGAGAGAGAGAGAGAGAGAGAGAGAGAGAGAGAGAGAGAGAGAGAGAGAGAGAGAGAGAAAGACCAACAGCGGGAGGAGAGGAGAGAGGAAATGAGAGAGGGGGAGGGGGTGAAAGCGAGAGGGAGATGTCCTGAGAAAGCTACATTCTTGCCACTCTCAAGATGAGCAACGGGCTCTTTTCAAACTAGCCAATCACAACCACTCAAGTTCCTGGCCAAAAGTGAAAGTAATATATCATCTATTCAACCTTATGATACAGTATAGCTCAGAGACCGAACACTTTGCCAGGACGACACAGAGAAGAAATCAGAACGGATTAAAAAAGAAAAAGGATTGACCTCCTGCAACATGTAAGTCTGAAGTTTCTATGCTGCAATTAGCTTTTAACGAAAGAGACTCACAGTTACGTATCAGGGAGTTTTCTTGACAGTCCCGGCAGCAATGTGTGGGCTAGGTGCCTTGCTCAAGGCCACTTCACCCATGGAATAAAGGAAGGGTGGGGGTTGAATAGATCCATGTAGTCGTATAGGCCTACATACAGTATACATGGATGGAGGTGTGAGAGCGTTAGGATTTGAACATGCAGTCCATGGATCTCAAAATCACCTCCCTAATCATTAGGCAATTGTGTAAAGACTTTCCAGTGTTAGCATAGCTAACGAATGCCTTTGACAACAATGGGACCTTTGCTCTGTCTTGTTTTAGTGTTTCCTTGGACAGGAAGTGTCTTGAAGCAGCTTCAGGCATTATCTTGAGACGTCTATTCAGCTGCTCTACATCATCATGGGTGAGAAGCACAAGACCGTACACAATGCAACAACTGTTTCAAATTCATTACATTACATTACTGTACACTTAGCCGGTGGTGGGAACATTCATTTTCTACAGGAACACGTTCAGAGTTCAGTTCACACATTTTAGTTCGTTCATAGTTCACAATCGTTTATATATATAATTTATATATATATAATTTATATATATATATATATATATATATATATATAATTTTATTTTAATTATTTTTCTTATTGGGCTTTTTCTTTATTTGACAGGACAGTGAAGGTAGTGACAGGAAGCGAGTGGGCAGAAAGAGATGGGGAAGGGTCGGCAAAGGACCCGGGCCGGGAGTCGACAGGGCCAGTTCACAATTGTTTAGTCCTATAGCTAATAGATTTTTCCGTAAAAAATAGGTATTTTTCATAGTTCATTATTTTAAAGCTAATAGTTTTTGGAACTGGTTCATAGTTTGTTTATTGCAAGAGGTTGTTGCGAGCTACGTATATTGTTCCATATCATTTGGCAAAAGCCTATATAAAACCACACACAGCATTTTCTTAATCAAAACAGTGAAAACATATGTGGAAGATGTCATCTTGTGTTTTTGTGGCTCTTTGCAATGTACATGTATTTGGATGGGCTTTCTCCTGAACACTAAGTAAATATGGCACCCTATTCAATGAAGGTGCATGTAGTTTGTTTGCAGGCATGAGATTTAACTTGATCATAGTTCATCCATCAGGCAGTAAGAGTATTGGTTCAGTTTACGTAGGGCAGTCATGGGTAAGCAGTTAGGGTGTCAGACTTGCACCCCAAAGGTTGCCAGTTCAACTCCCGATCCGCCAGGTTGGTGGGGGGAGTAATTAAACAGTGCTCTCCTCCGTCCATGACTTAGGTACCCTGAGCATGGTACCGTCCCACCGCACTGCTCCCTAGGGGCGCCATTGGGGGCTGCCCCTTGCAAGTGTAAGGCATAAATGCAATATTGTTGTGTGCAGTGAACACTTGTGTGCTGTGGAGACAATGACAATGGGAGTTTGAGTTTCCCAATCAGGCTTTCACTTTCTGTCACTTACGTTCGCCCACATTATGACACTTGTATTGAAAGTGACTTACAGTTTATTCACAGACTATTGGTTACAGCAACTGGAGCAATAAGGGGTTAGTGCCTTGCTCAAAGGGGCTTCAGCCATTGAGTGAGGTATGGAGTGGAAGGCTGGGATTTGAACCTGCAACCCTCTGATCTAAATCCCATAACCATGACATCCACTCAGTACCAATGCATATAAGGGATGATTGGATTCACCAAAATGAACAGCAACTTTTTTGCATCTTAGTGCTTCTATGTTCTGGGTTCATACGCTCTGAATAGCTAAGATAAGTCTAGTCAAAATAACTTAACTTATCACTTATCACAAAGCCAAAGGTGCTGCAATAAAGTATTTGTTCAAGGGTGTGCTTATGCCATGTTGATTTTTGTTTACATTTTATATTCAATTGCATTGTACAGGTTAATTAAAATTAATATTAAGATTAAAGGTGGCAAAAATGTGAAATGTGTAAAATTAAACCATAGTAAGGTAATGAATTCATAATCTGTCTTCTGTTTTGTAGCGCTGCCAGTGTCCTGGGTCTGTGTCCTGGTCTGTCTCTCGTACCGTGCAGTGACGGCAAGTATGTACATCTCATACACTCAAATGAATAACACACTTGGTCCCTAAAAAAGTAAACTACCATAGTACTACACCACTATGACAATACCGTGCAGTGACGGCGAGTATGTACATCTCATACACTCAAATTAATAATACACTTAGTCCCTTAACACATGCAGTTCCACCAGTGGTCACTAGGGGAAAAAAGTAAAACTACCCTAGTACTACACCACCAGGGCTTGACGTTAACTTTTTCGGCCTTTGTGGCTAGTGGCTTTCCCGAGTCACTAGCCATTTAGCATTTCTCCTAGCCAGAGTTTTGTTTTCTTTAGAATATTCTCTTATTTAAAGACAAGAAATTGAGGCAATTACTCTGCTTTGTCGCACCAATGAATAAAGTGCTTGTCAAAGTGGCTAGTGAGACTGACATTCTTACTAGCCACAGCCAAGGTTTACTAGCATTTGGCTGGTTGGCAGGTGGCAGTATCAAGCCCTGTACACCATTATGACAACGCCTTAAGTAATGTATTACAACTTGGTGATTGCCATTTTGGTAACAGCTAGGTATATTTACAAGGTGGCTCAGTTCAATTTCACATCAGACCGTGGCGTGGGGCGTTAAGAGTCTCGGGCAGTGTGTTCTACTCATCCTGCGCGGCCAGTCCTGTTCGAACCCCTTTCCCACTTTGCCATTCATTTCAATGGGACACCGCCGGCCGCCGCTGTCAAAAATTCAACTTGACTGAGCTGTCTCCCACGCCGCTACCACCCCACTACTGCTGACTTGGTGTGGAAGGACAGATCTGTTTCTAAAAATCACTTCTGGCTGCTCTGGTGTGAAAAGACCCTTAGGATTCCAAAACTCTCACTCTTTTGTGTTATTTTTTTGTAAGTAGTTTTTGGGGGGCATTTCAGCCTTTTATTGGTTTTTGTGAGACAGGATAAGTGAAGGAGAGACAGGAAGTGAGCTGGGAGAGAGAGATGGGGAAAACTCTCTCTGTTTTGTATTCATCATTATTATGTTTTATTCTTTCATGTGTTTTTATAATGTGGAATTGTGTGTGTGTGTTTACTACTGACTTCTCTCTCTCTCGCTGTATCTCGCTAGTTCTCTCTCTCTGTCTCTCTCTCTCTCTCTCTCTGTCAGATGACTTCACAGTCCAAACCCCCCAGAAGTCCATCTCAGCCCCTTCCGGTTCCTCTGTGACGTTGCCATGTCAACTGTCTCCGCCCATGAATGCCCTGAACCTGGAAATCCGCTGGCACCGCCCGGACGCCTATAAGGTTCCCATTCTGCTGCAGAAGACCCCAGTGAAACCGGATCAGGCCCTAGACAAACAATACAGGTAGGACACCGAATGCACTAAACTCTAACAGACAGTCATGGGTAAGCAGTTAGACAGACAGTCAGATCTGTAGCCCAAAAGTTGCCAGTTCACTCTTGACTCAAACCAGTGCTCTCCCCCATCCTACTCCATGAGGTACCTTGAGCATGGTACTGTCCGACCTCATTGCTCCCTTGTGGTGCTATTTTGGGCTGCCCCCTTACACGGGTGAGATATAAAATGTAATGGCTTTGTGTCCAATAAGTACTGTGTGCTGTGAGCTCTGTGTCACAATAACAATGTGTTTGACAGATGGCCCACATACACCGTTAGTATGAAGTGCAAGTTGAACAGTTTTTGTTTGTTTGTTTTGGCCCTGAGAAAATTTGAGTTTGACACCCCTATAGAGCCCCTGGACTAGCCATGTTTTGAGGAAGCCTCTGACCTTTCGACCCTCAGATCCACAGGACAGAAGATATCATTGGCCAATCTCTCGGATCCACAGTAGGATACATATCTGACACTAAACCCAACTCCTAAATCTAAAACCCAAAAGCTAAAGAGTCATTGCAATATGATACTTGTATGTCTATAATTCCATCAATACTGGACCAATTCAGCTAAACACAATTATAATTCTATTTATATATAATTATAATTTGTTCAGACGTAAAGTTTGTGCAGTGCGGTTGTTTTGCAGCGTCATGTCTGGCATGTCACCTACTGAGTGTAATTTAGCAGTTACCAAAACGTTGGCTGAACATTAGGCTACCTAACTGTTGTAGGCATGTAATTACGTGTACAGTGGCATGGTGTCACCGATTGGAGCTTTGGAGAAGAGAGGTGTTTCTATGAGATTGAAGAACATCACTCCTGCAGACTGCGCCAACTTGTCATGACACTAAATTACACCTTCTTATCCTTGTGTAATAACAGTGGTAGGGTGTCTCTGGTTGGAGCGCTGGATAAGGGAGATGTTTCGTTAGAGAATATCAACCAGGCAGACAGAGGAGACTATGCCAATGTGACATGACAATATCCAACAGACCCTAAATTATTACACCTTTTTATCCTTGCTTATAGTGGTAGGGTGTCTCTGGTTGGAGCGCAGGAGAAGGGAGATGTTTCTATGAGACTGGAGAACATCACCCTGGCAGACAGAGGAGACTATGTGTGTTACGCCAAGAGCACACAGTGGTACGAATCGGCCACCGTCAACCTGCAAGTCAGAGGTGAGGTCATACACAGTCAATACCCCACTGTTAGTTTCAACTCAAATGAACTTCATTTCAGGTAATGCTTGGTACCAATCAAAAACTAAGGAAAGGTCACTTGCGCTCTAGCTTTCTTGGTGCTCACAGTCTGGGACTGTATTCAGTTTGGAGCAAGAAGGTCCACTTCAAAGGAGACTGGGCCAAGGACGACTGGAGCACACAGGATACGTTTTTCTGATTTTATTGTGGTGCGTCTTCATCAGAGTCAAACCATACTGGTGTTACTGCATAGAATATAAAGACATTCTAACCACCTTCTTTGCCAGCATTGGTTACAAGTTAGGGGTGGGTCTAGAGCAATTATCCAGTAGGGGCACTCCTGAATAGGTCATTCATTTCTTGTAATTAACATTGTGAGTAAGACCAAAACACCATGAACCAAAGTGAAAAAAAATAATAAAAGTAATACAAAGAAAATTAAGAAAAACATTAAGAAAAATATATACATGACAGACTCAGAGAAAACAGGATAAACAAAGTTCCTCATTCAGTCCATGGGGCTCAACGGTATTGAGGGTGTGAATCCAAAATGCTTCACGTTTTAGTAGCATGTCTTCCATGTTTGTCCATGAAGTGGTGGGCTCAGCGATGGCAGTCTCTGTAGGCGAGACGACGGAGGGTCAGGTGAACATTACCTGTGCAACGGACGGCTGGTCTCCTCAACCAAACGTCACCTGGACCAACAGACAGGGAAGCCTACCTGGATTACTCACAATGCACTCTGCAGGTATCACTATCATGATTGTGGGCGCTGTCGTGATTTGTCATGCACATGCACTATTCACCATTGCAATGCATTCTGGTTAGAATTTAAAGGAACAGACCACCCTTTTTTGATTTTCACATATTTGCAGTATTTCCCAACATTATTCATGAATGTGCATATCATTTTCGTCTCAGTGTTTTCAGTACTTAGATTTATTGGATCAGAATTATTAGCATAGCTTAGCATAATCACTGGAAGTAACTGGTATCTTTAGCATCAAGCCACAAGTGGTCACTGGATGGAATTAAATTGCCGTTTTACACTCTGGTGAATTTTACATTAATTTTAAAATGGTTTATAAGTACATTTGATTGTGTTTTATTTTGTACCATAGACTTGCATTGCTATGCCTAATGTGGCTTTACTGTTAAACGGGCAATGCAAACACATAGACGAAAATTATATGCACATTCATGAATAATGCATGGTAATACTGCACATATGTGAAAATCAAAAAAGGGTGGTCTGTTCCTTTAATTACCAGAAACAACTTTTAATTTCGTAGTGCACATGCACACTGCACAGACTGCCAAAGCATACACCATACTGCATCAGATATGCACCCTGTTTTATTGGGCTCATAGAATGAATTCCCAATATGTAGGTATAACAGTGGCCTCCACAATGGCAATGAGTCTTTTGTCAGTGAGGCTTGTTTCATGATATGTTTTATTTATCTGTTTACATGTACTCTTTGCAGTTACTCTCTGGAAATTTGGATAGTCTACTTTGATTAGTTTATATGCTTCTGGTGCTTTATGGACTGGGTACTATACCATTTCCACTTGCAATAGCCTAACACCATCGACCTGTGCAATTACTTGTGACATCAAAAAAATACCTCCACACATGGCAGGTTATTGGGTTCTTTGTAAAAAATCTTGGAGTGTTCTTGAAGTCTCTTGAGGACATTTACATCTATTATGCTTCACATGGTTCTCATGTTCATGTCATGTGAATGCACAACCTTACCTGTGTGTGTGTGTGTGTGTGTGTGTGTGTGTGTGTGTGCGTGTGCGTGTGTGTGTGTGTGTGTGTGTGCGTGCGTGTGTGCGTGTGCGTGTGTGTGCTTGCATGCGTGTGTCTTTTCTTTCAGATGATGACGGTTTGGTGGGAGTGTCTTCCTGGCTGCTGCATTCTCCATCTGAATCAGAGTGGATCACCTGTTCTGTGGGTCTGTCTGATCAGGAGAGGAGAGAGAGCAAGATCTTACCCTTCATCTACAGAACACAGAAAGAACCAAGCTCATCAGGTAGCTCATGCCAACGTAAAGGTGCACTGTTATGTGTAATATTTATGATAGTTTATTTACTTAAATTGTGATAGGCCACCGCTCATCTGTTTAGAAGGTGCAGGATTCAGTAAAAAAAATTCTGTATAATGCTTGATGAAGGTCTAAGGACCGAAAGCTTGCAAGTCATGTAAAGCTTCTTTGCACAAAAATAGACCTGAAGTGTGTGGAGTGTCTTCTTTTTATATAGATAGTTTATTTACTGAATTCATGCTGTCCATTGACAAATGCTACCTTTTTCATTAATATTACATCCACCATCAAATTCTAAGTATGCATTATAACTAGGAAAATTACATTCATGAAAAAGGGGATCTTGTCCATGTCTATTTTGAATGTCCAGAAATAGACATTTTTAGCAGCAACCCTTACTGTACTTTGGTCATGCTAGTCAAATTCATTACTCAGTCAACATTCATGAAAAGATCTAATTTCGCAATAGGCAGGACAATATTAATGAGCATCGTAGTTGTAATACCTACTCTGGCCACAATCCTACACAGTGCACCTTTAACATTTTGTGCAGAGACTCTGTTACAACCTTATTGTCACAAAACGGTAATGACCTCCATGTGTTAATGCATTACTGAGGACTCTATAATGTCATAGCAATGTTGTTTCAATGTAGTTAAGCTATTTTTAGTACGAATATAGGATCATTGGGGATCCCATCTGCATGAAAGGGCAACAAAAACTATACTGATTGTTGACACTTGTGCAATTTAAGTCAAAAGCGCTCTTGGGGGAAAAGATTGTTTTTTTGTGTGATGTTCTCTTCAGGTTCTGGGGGAGTTACAGCACTGTTCATCGTGACCCTGCTGGTGTTGGTGGCTCTGATCATTGGGATGGCGGTGGCCTACAAGAAAGGTAAACTAGCAGACTTGTCTGGGGTTGGATTGCAAATGATTAGAGAACCCTCAAATGATGTTTATAAATTTGTTTCAATACTTATGCATGTTCTCATACATGTCATATCTTAAAAAAGACATGTAATGTTAACAAACCTCACTTTTCTCATTTCCTATGGGTGTTCCTCAACCATACAGGCTTTGTCCACATTTCTAGAACACCAAAAGGTAGGCTACTGTTGATATTACTCCATGTTCAGTGTTATACAGTATAGGTGTCACCAGGTACATATGACATTTAACTGATATGTTTGTACAGTGACATTTTAAAAGAGTGGTGTTAAATGTTTGTGTTTGTTTCCTCATCGTTTGTTGGAAAACAGAGAAACGAGAAAGCACTGGAGAAGGTACTGTTGGTAGCCTTCTGCTCTTACTTTTAATATTGTCAGACGTTTCTCATTACACAAGGATTGATTTTTTCTTTTGTGTTTTTTCCCTCTCCCCACAGAAGGGCAGTCTCTAGCGTCTCCAGGTACTGGACTAAAATGTTCTGTTTTTCTTTAGTCTCATTATAAACATCTCTCTGAAATAGCCCATGGTTGTTTGTGCTACTAGATATTACAATGACACCATAATGTTTACATCACATTGTGTTATCATCCATTTCATGTCAATGGATAACAAATTAGTTACCAATGATGGCAACCAACCAGCCAACGGCATACACACAGGTACTGTACTTATCCACACTATTGAAAATAAAAGATCTGTTAACTCATTGGCTGCCTTAGCCGTCGAATGACGTCATTTCGAATAGTGACGCCCCCTGCCTTCGACGTCGTTCGCCGATAATTGCGTTTTTTTACAGCCACGCCTTGAGGACGGTCTGACCTATGTTGTGTATTAATTTCACGCCTCTAGTCATGTTCTAACTGTTCCTGTAGGTGGCAGAAGTGTCCTTAGGAACAGTCAGGGCAGGGCATTAGCTCACATCAAGAGGAAATGTCAAGACAAAAACATCCCTTTTTACTATTATAATCTCAAAAGTAGCATAGCAAAATCATTTTTGAAAGTAAGCACCTGTGACAGTAGTCTACTTTCTTGCCCTCTGATTTTAACACAGGTATTCTACTGATTTTAGTGTCACAGCCTGACAAAAAAAAAACTTCCTCTCATGACCAAAATACACCCCCCTGTTGCCATCTAGCTAGTAGGAATTGTAACTAGCTTGCCCAAAATACACCATGTTCAACCAGAGATGATCTGTGTGGCAACTGTTTCATTTTGGATAATGTGATCAGCCTACACAACATCAGGATGATGCGTACAAAAGATCATCTAACAGGAAAATGCACGGGACTAGTGGTCACCTCAGTTGGGAATGTTTGGCTATTGTTTGCTACGCTAGCTAGCTAGCACGAAATCGCTAACAACTTACAACTAAGCCTAAATAAAGGAGCCTTGGTAAGTCAACTATTTTTACTCATTCTACAGTTGCAGTTATGGATCTGTATAGTATGATCAGCTTACTGTATCATCAAAAAGACAGGGGGGTTGCAGATTCTTGGAACAGAGCAGGCTATTCTTTGTGTCTGGTCAGATACATTCAGCTCACATGAGAAAGCATTGCACTTAGCCTCAGACCAGCTAGCCTTCCCCACTCCAATCGGCTTGTGAAATGTTGGATATGTGATCAGTACTTTATCAAAAGAAAATTCATTGAACAATATATGACAAGATCACTATAGCAGAAACATGATGACAGTAATCATCAATCTGCAAATTGTCCGCTCTGCCAAAGAAGCAGCAGTAAGCTAAGTTGTGCTACCTGCCTGCCTGCCTGCCTGTTCTCTCCTACAGGAGGGAAGAGTTAGGGAACAAATCAGCAGAGGACGACAGGCTAAACAGAGGGACAGTATTTCTGTGAGTTTAGTATTTCACATGAGTTACATGCACCTGTTGTCATGATCCATTGTGCGCGCCAGCAACAAACCAAAACACTCTTGTTTTCAAGCCCACCCCCATTATATTTCAGTACATTATTAGGTTGAAAAGACCATACAAACGATCTTTTGTTCTGGATACAGATGACAGGAGACTCTGTAATAGCATCTGATAGGTTTGGAGTTGTTAGGACGGTGTCATTATGAGCAAAAACACTTGCAATTATAGGTCAACTTCAAATGGCGTTTTCTCAGCTTTTTGGCTAGAAAGCAGCATTTTGGCGAATTCCACTTATTTTCAACAGATGATTATGAAAGAACGGAAAGGGGTAGAGAGACACCGTTTTTTTTCTGATGACAGATGAGCGTCTAATCTGTGTTTTGATAGGTATGGTGTTGACATAGACACAGAACTCAGTTTTTCTGTGAGCCTCCAAAAAACACCCAAAATGCTGAAAAATCTCTGGCACTCTGGGTTACTCTTTTATGAAAATGGCTGGCAGCCAATGAGTTAAAGTTTATTAAGCAATATTTTAAATAAAATAACTGAGCTGTTTCCCTGTTTGTTTTCTCTGAAGGAAAAGAAAGACAGAGTTCAGTTTGAGAAATGAAAAGACATATTGATATATTTCCACTATTTCATTCATCTTTTCCTCCACAGAACCAGCCAAGGAAAAGACTCCAGAAATGAAAGAAGAGGAAACTAACACAGAGGTTATGATGAAGGATATGAAGGGTATCATTGTGACCCCAGGTATGGATGATTCTTTAGAAACACATTACATGGCAGTCATGGATAAGTGGTTAGGGCATCATACCTGTAGCCGAAAGGTTGATGGTTTGACTCGTGACCCGCCAGGTTGGTGGGGGAGTAATTAACCAGTGCTGTCTCCCATCCTCCCCATGACTGAGGAACCAACCCTGACCATGGTACCGTCCCGCCACACTGCTCCATTTCAGGCACCATTGGGGGCTGCCCCCTGGCATGAGTTAGGCATGAATGCAGTTTTGTTGTGTGCAGTGAGAAATGTTTACTGTGTCACAATGACAATGGGACTTTCCCAGGTGGGCTTTCAATTCAACTGGTGCCTGGTGACTAAAATAATATATTATATTGTGTTTTTGATGTGTTTCAGAGTGGGATAGTCTGAAATCCTATGCAGGTAATTCCTCCATCTTCCCTTTGACATCTACTCAATGATGATGACTTCCATGGAGATGTCAGTTTCACATCAGATACCGATTAGGAACAGAATGCCTTTGTTTTATTTGCTTCAGTGGAGAGCATCTTTCTGGAGGTAAAATCAGTCCCTGAGTTTCTGAGGGTAAAGGATGGTCCGGGTGTGAAGACAGAAGTGTGGTGTCCTGATCCAACAAGAGTCCAAGGCCATGCGGAGAGGGATCCCCACGTGCTGTGTGAGCCGAGATTCAATAGAGGAAAGCACTGCTGGGGGGTGAAGATTTGGATAACACCAAAGATCAAAGAAATGGCAACAAATGATAAAAAGATCAAGCAGAAACAGTCTTGGTATGTTGGTGTATGTAGAGATAATCAAGAGAAATACAAGAAAGTTCCCTTAACCCCAGATAACGGGTTCTGGGTTCTGCAGTATGAGAAGGGAACTGGGCTGTTTGTCAACACTGACCCTCCAACTCCAGTGCCAATGACAGATCTCTTCAAGAGACTTGGATTGTTTCTGGACTGTGACAAACACACTCTGTCCTTCTACAACGTAGACACCAAGTCCCACCTGTGTACCTTTGAGAATGTTAGAGGAATGTCTGGTACAGAAGAACTCTGTCCTCTGGTCAGTCCTGGAATTAGAGACTCAGAAGTCATGAGAGTCTGCACACATGATGAGATGAAAAAGAAACAAAAATGAGCATGAAAATGGATATAATGCCGAAAGCATTAAGTCTGATGCCCTCTATGCAATACTTTCAAAGAACATTGATCTTCTTTGCTCCCTGAACTTAATCTAACCAAACTAAGGCCCGGAGGCCAGATACGGCCCGCCACCCCCCTTTGACTAGCCCTTCACCTCTCTGCACCCAAAGAAGCATTCCTATAGCACTCATAAACTGTCAATCACCATATTTTTCTGACCTTTCCTTGCTATTTTTACATGGTTATTAGAAATAAAAAGGAATACATGTGGTATTTCAAATTAAAAAACATTTGAAGTAGGTCTACTCACTTTTTTTGCAAATCACTTGTAATGATGAACTATAAGTTAACTACAACTTATGACTATAACAGGCAGTGGCCTAGTACACAGCCCACATGATTGATTCCGGCCCCTGATCACAGTCAGGAACGATAATGTGGCCCCCGGAGAAAAAAAGTTTGGGGACCCCTGATCTAAATCATAGATTCATACCAGAGTTATTGCATTGCCAAAATATATCTACACCTTTAGGTGTGTCGGTAACATCAAAACAATCAAGGAAATAATCAACCCTAATCCTAACCTACACCACGTGGTGTAATGATAATCAACACCCCTAATCCTACGTAATTTGCCACTCATGGTGTAATGGCGCGTGGAAAAAACAAAATGTGTTGCCATGACACAAAACAGTGTGATGATTCCATGATTCCATGTTATGCCAAGCTGCAGTAGTTTGTCAGCACATTATAGATTTGCTTTTTTAAAGGGCATTTTATGTCTTTACTTATGATACCATAGGAGGACAGTAGAGTGAAAAAGATGAGCTTTCATGTGACTGTTGAAGTTTAGGTCACTGTCAATGAGGACCCCAAGATTTTTAACTGTTTCCCTTGCTTTCAGTCCCTTCGTTTCAAGGATAGTAGCAATCTTTCTTCTCTCTTCTCTTTTCCCAAATATAATTACTTCAGTTTTATCTGTGTTCAGCTGGAGGAAATTGTGAGACATCCATTTGTTAATTATGCACAACAGTTTGACGTAATGACAGATGACGATAATCACTAAATTGTACATATTTTTTTTATTTCAGTGTTAACATTGGATTGCACCACATTTCGAAGTAATGATGACTGTATACTGTACATATTTGTTTTGATTTCAGTTTTCATTTCGGCTAGAGAGGTTGGCCTGCAGATGGAGCTGTTGGTGGGGGAATGGCTTTCAATGTAAATCTTTCTAAGTAAACCTACCTTGGTTCAAATAATCATCTGTGCATGTATATAACGTGGTTGGGGGAAAAAGCAAAAAGAGAAAAAAGCTTAAATCATAAATCACCATAAACAATGGTGGTGTAAGAATACAAAAGGGTTCTTTTATAATTAACCATCCTTTACATTTGAAAGACAATGTACAAAAAAACAAATGTAAATTAATAAATACATGGGTCCAGGAATTACAAATCACTAAATCTCTCCACAGCAACATTTGCAGACATTGAATTTCAGCTGATGTCACCTCAATACATTAATGTGACACCACCTTCTCTCACAGAACAGAAAGGATGTACAGTAGATATGTAGAGATGTATAGAGTTTGGGTAAACTGAATATATGGATGGGTGGGGGTGGGGGGCACACATACAGTACAGGGGTGGGGGGAATGAATAATTAGAGAGTACCTATGCAAAATTTCTTGATACATGGAAAAAAGTTGCTTTTTCTACCATGAAGACTTGAGAGGCAAATGAACGTTATTAACAGAACAATTAGACATGTTAACAATGCATGAATCTGCTTGGCATATGTTCCCGTCTTCTCGTTGAACTTCGGGGTAGGACAGCATATCCTCCAGCGGAGATGGAGGCGGGCGTAGCCTGCCCCCTTTCAGACGGGATCTACTGGTGACGGTGGATGGAGGGGTGGAGGTGGCGTCAAAGTCGGCTTGACTGGAAAGCAGATAATTGAATGAGTGACAGCTTTTTTGAAAAGACGAATGCGATTCATTGGCTGAGAGGGAACAATGCATAAATGATGTAACGGGGAAATCCCCAATCTCGCGTTGTGATTGGTTGACAATCCTGGGGAATGATGAAACGAGTATGATCTGTCAAAAGTGACACTGATTGATTAGTAAGAGTTTGACAGCTGGGTACTTCGAATCTCCCTGGTAGAATTTACGCAAGCTCCCATTTCTTTTTTTTCAGTTTGTATTGTAAGAATACCTGTGGCAATATGCCATAATACACTTTATATTAGCCAAGCTGAATAGGCTATATGTCATGACCGAGTAAAATAAAATGAAAAAAATACAGAAACAGAGGTTATAGAGCAGAGTTTCCCAAAGTGGGGTGCGTGCACCCCTGGGAGTGTGCGGCCTGCAGTGGTGGACAGTAACGAAGTAAATGTAATTCGTTACTGTACTTAAGTAACATTTTCATACTTTCATACTTTACTCAAGTATTTTTATTTGGTAAGACTTTTTACTTTTACTTCACTACATTTCAAAGCGAAATTTAGTACTTTCACTTCGTTACATTTACAGAAACACTCGTTCCTTACTCGTTCCTTTTTTTATTTAAGGCGATACACGGCAGGTGAATTCATTAATTTTTAATTCCCTGGTCAAATGAAATCTGAGATTTCACGTTGGTGTGAAGAAAGTGAAACTGAATCCGATTGGCAGACTCAGAGATTCGTCACTGTGATTGGTTGTAATGTGTCACGTGACAACAAGCTCTACTGTTATTATTTTTAGAAGGGAAACAAGCAGAGCCAGACCACTGATATGTCCACTGTTGCGACTTGTGAGACGAATTGAAATAAGAAGAAACGGTACTTAGCCTACTAGTAACATGCGGAAAGCACAACAAAACAATAAAGCAGGCGACAATAACGTTGAGAGTGTATTGATCTGCACGTCGTATTCGTTGTGTGAGGGGGGAGAGGTTTAGCTCGCAGGCTGCACTCGCCTGACACTAAGATGACATTTGTTAAATAGGCTTCGCGTTTAAACTGAATAATTAGCGAATTGATACTTATTTAATGTACAGCTTATTTGACTTACTGTGCTATATCTGTGTTGTGGCTTACAATAGAGTCACATAATTGCCGCTTTTGTAGCGTGTTGGTTTCTTGAGTCAAGTACACAGGATGCCTAAACATGCTGCTTATTCCAAACCATCCAGGCGCACAACTCCGTGATAGCTTTCTTTCCCCTCAATACATTGCAGTATTTTTGAAGTAGTTGGGGATAAAGTACTTGTCTAATAGACTCCCCTGTTAACAAAAAAATGATTTGCTTCAACATTATGGCAAAAAGTCTTTTGTAAAGCGTTTGTATAGGCCTAGCCTACATGAGGATTGCCTTGGCCACCACATGTTGCAAAGTGAGGCTGCATGCAACAAGTATCCTTTCCCTAAAGTCAAGTCAGTAGGCTACAGTGGATATGAAAAGCACTGGCAATACCACCAAAGTGAGGTTGTAAAAAACCAACAGTAACAAAGTAAAAAAAAAAAACTTTGGCTAAATATTGGCCCAGTGATGTGCACAGGCACAAAAGGCTTTTTCATGATCAGACAGATAAGTGTTCCAATGAAGTTGTATCAAGTAGGCTATTGCAAATCATTGGCATCTTGCAAATTACAAGTATATGAAGATGTTCCTATCTTTAAAGGTAGCTTAGAATTGCAAGAGGTCTGTTTGTCCATACATAGGCCTAAGCCGACCTTAACATAACCAAACACTACATAATAATAATAATTATTATAATTAGAATAACAATAATAATAATAATAATAATAATAATAAGAGGTCTACCAAAACCATAATTATAACAAAAATTAGACATAAAGTACTTTATAGGCTACTCTAACTCCTTGCTGTCAAATAAGTAGGCCTATACTGGACTGTAGGCCTACGGCTGGGGGGTATTGTAGTAGGTGTTCGAATAGGCATATACATTTCCGCCTAATCATTCTTAATACTAATGGCCCTTTCATGTGTTATTTTAGGCATGTTAGGGTCAGTATTAAATGTTTAGAGAGGTAAAAATGAACTTCTGATGCTATAACATCCATGGACCTACCTGTACTCCACAGTGTTTCTGAGGCCTGTTATGGCCTATTTCTAACATGTTGGTATAGCCTATGCAACTCAGAGGATAGTTAATTAGATATGACCAAACTAGGCTTACAACACTTAAATATTAAAATTGCACCAAAGGCTTCATTTTTAAGTTTTTACTTTTTACTTTTAATACTTAAGTATTTTTGACGGCAGATACTTTTGTACTTCTACTCAAGTAAAAAAGTGAGGTGAATACTTTTACTTTTACTTGAGTAGTTTTCAATGCAAGGTAACTGTACTTTTACTCAAGTACATAACTGGTGTACTTCGTCCACCACTGGCGGCCTGCCATTAGGGGGTGCGTGAGCTGAATAGAGCAATGGTGGATATGTGTGTTTTATATCTAGCATTAATTAATATTCATTTGTTTTAAATGTTATGGTGAATTATATGCTGGAAGGGTCCATCTGAAGTGCAGTTTAATTCCTTGACTATTGGAAAAGAGGATTCCCCAAAACGACTGTGCATAATGTGCAGTGAATGCGCAGTAAATCCATACTTGCGTGCCCATCAGCACACCATAAATTCGCTTGGGGGGTGCGGGAACCACATTGAAATGGACAAGGGGGTGCGCAGGGTAAAAAAGTTTGGGAACCACTGTAATATAGAGCAAGGGTGTGTGCTATCTTTGCTCTTTTCAAGGGGAGTACCATTGCGTCGCTGGGTGATTCCTCAAAAAAGAGGTGACAGATGCACATTGGCCGACATTGCAAGGAACTGAACGCACTTTTTTTTTGGGGTACCAATCAAGCGACACAATGGTACTCCCCTTGATTTTTGAGAGTGTAAAATGTTGAATGAGCAGCCCCGCTTACTAGTATTTTTTATTTGACAGAAATTCTGCAGTAGAGCATTCTGTAGAAAAGTCTTTCATGTGTTACATTCCTATGAACAACTTTTTGATGTAATGACTGATGACGATAATGACTACATTGTAAATAGTTGGTTGTAAACTGTAAATATAATGACTACATTGTAAATAGTTGGTTTTATTTCAGTGTTAACATTGGATTGCGCCACATTTTGATGTAGGTCTAATGACTGTATACCGTGCATATTTGTTTTGATTTCAGTTTTTATTTTGGATAGAGAGGATGGCCTGTAGATTCAGCTATTGCAGGGGGAATGACTTTCATTGAAGAGTGGAAAAGTGCAATGTTTTCTTTCTTTTTCCCTCTTTTCTTTTCTAAGTAAACTTTCCTTGTTTCAGAAAAATAATCTGCGTATGTAAGCATTAAAGGGGTATGCCACTATTTTGGGGCTTAATACAGTTAAAATCGTTGACCAGGGTTTATAAAGGTGGTCAAGTGTCTTATTTCTCATGTAAGCCGTTGTCTTGCTTTAAGATTAAGTTAAGTTAAAAGAGGGAGCATGTCGCTAAGCTAGTGAAAGTCAATGGATCCTTGTATAGCATGCTAATGAGAATGTTGCTAGCCCATATATATAATAATAAACAACCTTTAAAATAACTGGACAGCCAAGGATAAGAGGTAGTGTTACAGGGCAAGACTGTGTTGTCTTTGCTCTTTTTGTATTGTCTGTGTTTGTGTGTAATCTCATCACACATTTATTATAATTCTCATCTTCAGCACATTTCAGAGTGCCCAATGTCACTGTATATTAAAATTAGAGAATAATCAAACAACATGCAATGAGTTTCCAAAATAAAACTTTATGGCTTCATGCAAACAATCCAACAAGGACAGAGGACAGAGGAAAGGACTCAAGTTTTGAGAAATGATTTGCACCCGATGAGCTGTACAGCGCTGTGGAAGAGCCATGACATGATAACCAGTGCAGGGAAAGTTAATTTTCAAACTGGTTCAAAGTTCTGTCCACACATTTCAAAATGAATTACTTCGTTCATTGTCTCTGTGGTTATTTATTGACATTCATTGTCAATGTCTTACAGGGGTTAGATTTAGACAATGAAACTGAAGCACCTGTCCTTTTAGTGTGGGAGGTTTCATGGCTAAATCAGACCAGCCTGGTGGACAAACATTAGTTGCACATTATACCATCAAGTCAAGTCAAGTCAAGTCAAGTCAAGCCAAGTCAGCTTTTATTGTCACTGTCTTCATAGGCACAAGACATACAAGGAAAATGAAATTACGTTTTCTACCATGCAGGACATAGACATACACAAGACTGACATTTTACAGACTGACATTTTACAGACTGACATAAAGTGCAAGACAGGACAGGTACCAGTGATGGGCTGGTAATAAGTGGTCAATAATAAATACAGTACAAATGAACATTTGAAATCAACATTGAACATGTAAATAGAAGAGAAGATAAATATAGAATGTAGACATTACAACAAAAGAAAACAATAAGAGTGATATACTAGTTGGGTTTGTTTTTTTGTTTTCTTAGAGTTTGTCAGTGACCAGACACATTTGCAGGTGTGGTGGAGGATAGTGAGAAGACAAACAAACTGTTTCGTATAAGTTTCAATACATTTATTATTATTACAAAATCCAAAAACCCATGTACCTAAAATGTCCTATATTTAAAATGGCAGTCCATGCAATAAAGGTCCAAACCCTAAACAAACAAGGCCCCACCACCAGAGCGCAGCAGCAGCAGGTAGCCCACCAAGCAGACAGACAGACACACACGGAAAGACAGCGGCAGTGGTCAGCCCAGCAAGCAAGCGGGCAGCGGCAGCAGCGGCGGCAGCGATCCCAAAGCCCGTAGCAGTTAGCTCAGCATAACATGCTAGGGTTACCATCCCTTCCAGATGGCGTCTCCTCCTCCGTGCGTCGAGCTGGCCAGGACGATGCTCCGGGGGGGGGGGGGGGGCATACAGCCAACAGACAAGTAAGTACGGCCGGAAGCGTACTTACATTGGCTGGGTGTGGCTCCACCACAGCCCCGATCCCATGTTGAGAGTGGTGGTTACCACCAAAGAAATTCAACAGGGAAGAACAATCTCTAGGGGGGAAATGCATTGGCCACGGTGTAGTACGGGGGCGTTGCCTGAGGACACGAGTGGATGTAAAATTAACTCCCTTGCGCATGGTCATTGGTCAGTGGGTGCGATGGATACAATTTTCGTACTCCCTTGCACATGGTCAGTGGGGGCGGCTGTTGGTCAGCAGTAATTGCTGGGGGTAATTATGGACAGCTGACAGACATTCACGCTGTCCTATGACCTGTTCCACAGTGAATAACATTTCCGTACTCCCCTCGCCATCATTTCGTACGCTGTTATGACGCGAGTAAGCCCTCTTGTCTCAAGCCTCTTTGGTTACCACAGTCCACAGTCAGATACCGGTGCTCTCCAAACTCCGATCGCTCTGCTGCTCTCCTCTGGCTCGTCTCACCCCATCTTCCTGCTGGGGTACCTGTTAAGAAGGGACAGACACGCCTACCCCCACCTGTTGCCCATTCAGTCCAGCCAACCAGTCTCTCAGAGTCAATGATTGGGTATTGGCTTTGGCATTGTCCGATCCTGGCAATTATTAGTACACTGCAAAACCAATCCACGCACAGCAAGCATTAGTAGACCCTGCAAACAAATAGGGGATCGCAGCCACGCCAGTTCATTGTTGTCCAATCCTTGTCAGTGAGTGCATTGCAATATGCGACCTTGCCTCCTCCACTTGCGCTTGTCTCCTCGTCCCGTCTCCTGGCCCCTCCTCTGTGGAGAAAATGATAGTTTCCCAGCTGTCAGTCAAGCCACAACAACTTTTGAGGGACTGTTTTTCATTCACCATCCCAATTGCAAATGAGAAAAAGACTCTACAATTGAGCTTTTGCAAGATATTGAAATATAATGCTGTTGTCAGTGATGTCATCATGACATATTACTTCCTGGTACGAGGAGAGAAGCAAGTGGAGGAGGCAAGTGGAGGAGGCAAGATCGCATATTGCAACGCACTCCTTGTCTCAGGAAGCGGCTGAGGGTTGTCACAGGTAAACACTGCAAACAGAAATCACAGCAATGCACTGCAAACGTAAGTAAATAAAACCCAAAGATAGCACACCACACAGTAAACATAAAACCACACAAAATGCACCCTGTGACAACAGTAATAATAGCAATAGGTATATAAAATCCATTGTACAGGACCATGTGTGTGTGTGTGTGTGTGTGTGTTTGTGTGTGTGTGTGTGTGTGTGTGTGTGTGTGTGTGTGTGTGTGTGTGTGCTTGTGTGTGTGTGTGTGTGTGTGTGTGTGTGTGTGTGTGTGTGCGTGCGTGCGTGCGTGCGTACGTGTGTGTGTTCTTGTGGAGCCCAGTCTCGCGGAAAATCAACTGTATGCTTCGTGGTGCCGCTACGATATAGCCTCATTTTTCGTAGTTGGGCAACGCGCGCTGTCGTCGAGAGTGGGTGAGAGAGAGAGCGAGTGAGAGAGAGGGAAGAGGGAAGCGCTGTCATTGTGTCAGCTTCATGCCATGTCTCCCTTCCTCCAACATTATCCCTAACCTTAACCCTAAACTTAACCCTAACCCTAACATTAACCCTAAACTTAACCCTAAACTTAACCGTAAATCAATTGTTTGAAATGTTTGATTACCATCATTTCCAGTTAGCCTTCACTCACGCTTGATTGTTGACGTCCGTCTGCATTATTCTTCCCCCCAGTACCAAACTACCCCAATTGTCAGTTCCCCCTTTCGTGACCTAACCAAGAGAAACGAGGCTATTCGTAATGGCACCACGAGGCTTGAAGTTGATTTTTTCTGTTTTTCTCGTAAAGACTTCACGAATGGCCCGAGTTACGGTTGGTGTGTGTGTGTGTTTGAAAAGCACTTTGAGTCAACGTCTGTACGTCTGGTTGTCAAACAGTGTGTGTGTGTATGTCAACTTGAGGTTGTTGCCATGACAATGTGAAACTGCGTACGTGTATTTTAAATGTCATTTCGTTGAGAAGGAGACAGATGAGGCTGTGCGTAGTGTGGGCGGGGGGTGAGGTGGGGGTGTTGTCAAATGGGGCAAGGGTGAAACTAATTTCAAACCTTTTCAAATTGGGGCCCACTTGAAATTTTCACAAATGTTCAGGGCCCACCTCTGGCCCAATAAAGAATAAAACTGAAATATAATCAACAGGCAACACAATCGGAAATATTATTTTGATTTTTAGAAAATTATTTCAAGGCCCACTTGGAACACCCTCAGGGCCCACCAGTGGGCCCCGGCCCACAGTTTGAAAATCACTGTAATAGAGCAAAAGACGGTTGTCAAACTTTTTAAAATATACGCTCCCGTGACCTCATGAGCCTCCCAATGCCCCCACGTTGCACACTCGGTTTGAAAACCCCACTCTCAACCTCAACCTCAGCTGTCTCCTCAACTAAATGTTTTTTAAAAAACAAAATTAACAACTTTAAACAGAGAAAGTACAAAAACAAAACGAAAAAAAAGCTTGAAAGTTACAAAGATAAAATTACACGTTGCCTCATCTGTCTCCTTCTCACTGAAATGACATTTAAAATGCACGTACACAGTTTCACATTGACCCGACCACAACCACAAGTGCAGTGGCATCTCTATCAGTCCAACGTTTGACACACACGTACACCTTTTGACCCCTCCAGACCCCCCCCCCACACACACACACACACACACACACACACCCTCAATCTCAACCTCAGCTGTCTCCTCAACTAAATTAAAAAAAAAAAATTAACAACTTTTAATAATAATAATAATAATAATAATAATTGTATTTGTATAGCACTGTGTCATACAAGGCATGTAACTCAAAGTGCTTAACAAATGGGGAAAAAAACATTGTTAGAGATAGATTTAAAAGGAGAGGTATAGAGGAGAGGCAGAAATAGTAGGAAGGCAGAGGAAGAAGAGATAGACAGAGATTGTAGAGTCATAAGGTCAACGTAGGTTAGGACCAGGATTCTTAGATGCGTAAGGTCCATAGTGGCTGGGCCTATCATAAGTCATAGATAGTCACACAGAGATTGGGCACTCAGGTGCGGCCCCTGGTGGCATCAGGGGTGAGGAAAAATTCCCTTTCGCTTGATTCATAGTTTGTAAGGGGAAAAAAAGGACTGAGAAAAAAAAACCCTATAGTCAGGAAGAAACCTCAGGCAGAGACCAGCGGCCACCTAGGGGAGCCCCCTGCCAGGGCTGGTTGCAAGTTTTAACAGAGAAAGTACAAAAACAAAACCTAAAAATGTTCAAAGTAAAAGTTGCAGACTGCAAATGGGGATCAAGATGTACATGTCGGTATGTACGTGTATCAGTGGCGGTTTTGGTGATGTAATTTGTAAATTCTGTAACCAAGCCAAACTAGTGGGGTCTCCCCCAGATGAGATTTAAAATAAAAAACACTCTTAAATCGTGAATTTTCAGACAGCTCCCTAGCTACTAACTCATTCTACCAAGTTGCATTTCGCATCCTTCACTCCACGACTGTTTCATGAGCCATTGAAGCGGCAAGTCAAATCGAAGTGATGTCCCATCGGGTGCCTGAAACCAAAAGTTGAACCAAAAACACACGTATCACACGTATGAAGTTTCACATGTCCCGACCACAGATGGAACTAAGCACACGTATCACACATATGCAGTTTCACATGTCCCGACCACAGATGGAACTAAGTGCAGCCAAAAACATTAGAGAGAAGTGCACGTTACAAACAAATGCTCACTTAACCCCTTGACTGTCAGGCGACCCGGGGGCGACCGGGGTATGCCACTATTTTGGGGGTTAATACAGTTCAAATCGTTGGCTGGAGTTTATAAAGGTGGTAAAGTGTCTTATTTTTCATGTTAGCCGTTGTCTTGCTTTAAGACAAGTTAAAAGAGGGAGTATGTCGCTCAGCTAGTGAAAGTCAATGGATCCGTGTAGCATGTAGCAATTTTTAACATTTTAACTGTTTTAAGCCCCAAAATAGTGGCATACCCCTCTAAAGGTGCACTGCACTGCGTAATATTTTGAGCAGTTTCTTTCTAGAAATGATGCAGCCAAGTATTCATTATGACAGGGGAAATTGCAGTATTCATAATAAAAAAAGTGGATCTTCTCCATATTAAATAGCAAGAAATTTAAATTTTAAGCTTGCAACATTCAAATAAGGGCCTCCAGCACTGCGGAGCACTTTCGCTTCCAACACAATTCCGACCCCCAAACCCAAATTCACACGAACATACCATGGAAAGTCAATGGTTGGCTCCGACAAAATAGAATTCGCCTCTAATCGCTTGCCAACATCCGTGAATGTCCGCAGACATCGACTGGGTGGCATGTGCTGGGTTCTATTGAAAACAGTGGAATCGAAGCCGAAGTCGATGTGCGGAGGCCCTCAGTGTTGCTGATAAAAAAAAAAATCTATTTCAAAATGGCTGACATGGAAGAATACTTAGAACAGGGGTGCCCAACCTTTTTTTAACCGAGATCTACTTTTGAAGTTGATGGTCTGCCGTGATCTACCAAGTCAAATTTAAGGATGTCAGTATGAACATTTAAGATCACCATTTATTAATCATCATTATTATGAACGAAATGTTTTTAGTATGCTACTATGGCCGTATCTTTTCAGTGTGTGTTTAACCCTTTAATGCATAAGCCATTGGACTCACACTAACGCATAACATGGGTCTAAATAGACCCGCATTCATTTCCAATGTATTTCTGAGCATTAATCATGTATTCTCTCACACAACTTCTAAAACCAATACATTTTATCCCATAATTCTTCTAAAAGTAATTACATAGGTGGTCCTTAATTCAAAAAAGTGTTTTTTTAAATGTTCTTATATTCTTATTTTACAAATAAACAAGAATTTGGAATTAAATCACTAATTTCTACACATGGATCGAAAATGGCCTGCATTCATTTCTAATGGAAGTCTTAACCTTTCACTATAATAACTTCCACAATTAATGTATTTTAATAGCTAATGGATTAAAAGTCGTGATTTAGGCTGTTTTTAATGCACAAAATGGGTGTTATTTTATGTATCTTATATAATAAACACACAAATAATTTCCCCCATTATTGCAGACATAGCCTAAGTCTGAAGTGTTTCAAGTTAGGAACTAAAATATATTTAAAAGGATTCCAGTCAGGAACAAATAAACTGTTTTTGACCACTGCTGACCTATTGGATTTAAGCATTCCAGGTCATGCATATTTGTATAATAAGAGACGGTGTGATCGGAGGAGCCCAATAGCCTATATCAGGGCATAATTAATGTGCATAATTATTAGGCAACTTTGCTTTCCTATGGGAAAATATGCCACAAAAGACATCTAACAAACTCCAAAAATACTATAAACAATTTTGATGTCTTCCAGAGGGGTGTGGCTGTCTGAAATATCGGTCACATCCATCTAAAGCACTGTTACAAAGCCATCAGGGTCACTTGACATGAGCTCACAAAGTCACTGCCAGATTTAGAAGAATTGAAGATGAAACTACCACAAAACAATTACCTGCAGTGCTGTTATATTCCAGAACTGAAACCTACATTGAGTGTCCACAAGAACATTGTATTCAGCACTCAGAGACATGGCCAAGGTAAACAGGCTGAAACCTGAAGACCACTCAACAAGAAACTTAAGTCAAGACTGGGTCAAGAAATGTCTTTAGACAGTTTTTTCAATGGTTTTATGAACTAGTAAAGGTGACGGTTAATGGACCAGGTAGATGAGTCTATGGCTAGATCAGCAATGTGCACACTTACATGAGTTCCTGAGTTCCACTCAAATGCCAGCAAAGTACATCATAAATACCATGGTCTTCAAAAGATGCAAATGTCTTCCTCTCAATGATCCAGCCATGGGCTCATCCACCCTGTCTGTCAAGAGTCACTTTCCCAAGTCCATAATAGGCCTAACTTTGAAAACTCTGTCCCCAGGTACAGTATTTCTGACCCAGTCTTGACTTAATTAACTTGTCTGGTGTCTTCACTTCTTACCTTGGCCATATCTCTGAGTGCTCAATGCCCTGTTCTTCTGGACACTTGGTGTAGGTTTCTGTTGTGTAATATTATAGGACTGCAGGGTAATACTTTTTTTGTAGCTCCACCTTAAATTCTTCTCAATTTTTGGCAGTGACATTTCTTACGAGACTGATGACTTTGTAATGATGCATTTCATAATTCTGTGGTAAAGTGACCAACGTCTTGCTAATTTCACGACAGCCACATCCCTCTAGAAGACTTCAAAATTGTTAATCGACTTTTCAGAGTTTGTTAGATCTATTTTGTGGCCAATTTTCCAATAAGACAACAAAGTTGCCTAATAATTATGCACACCTGATATAAGGTGTTGGGCACCTTCGACCACAGCCCCATATTTTTATACAAATATGCATGGCCTGGAATGCTTAAATCCGATAGGTTTTCAAGTTCATATAGATTCCTCTTGGAAAATACGCATAAAAAAGACAATATGGTTAAAAAAAAAAACATGTTTGCCTAATAATTCTGCACACAGTGTATATAAAAAATGAATGCGGATCATTTTTGACCCATGTGTGTCAATATCATATAATTGTATAAAAAGATGTCTATTTCAAAGAATAACCATAAAGTATTTTAATTAAGTATTAATGTTGGGAGTTAATATGCCAGAAATGATAAAAAAGTTGATTTTTTAGTAAATTAATCAAAATCCTTTCTCAATATGGCTAAGAGACATTAAGCTTGTGATGAAATTACATAGGAAATGAATGCGGGTCTATTTAGACCCATGTGTCTAAATATCATATAGTTATATAAAATGACTTCTATATCAAAGAATAACCATCAAGTATTTAAAATAAGTATTGATGTTGGGAGTTAATACTCTATAAATGATATAAAGTTGGACTTTTAGTAAAAGAATCAAAATCCTTTTTCAATATGGCTAAGAGACATTAAGCTTGTGATGAAATTACATAGGAAATGAATGCGGGTCTATTTAGACCCATGTTATGCGTTAAAGGGGTAGTAACAAAAAAAGTGTTTTCACGCAAAAAGTTATGATGCATAAAAATAAATTAAGTCATCTTAGGGACAAAAACAAGTCAATTGAGGAATTCATGGAGTGCTGAGTAAGAAAATTGTATTCTTACAAAGATATAGAAGTTTTAAACTCATCCGGGTCTATTTAGACCCATGTTATGCGTTAAAGGGTTAAAGTGTTGAATTGCCTATGTTTACAAAGCAATACAGCACTGATAGTATGCAGAGATAATGTCCTACACAAGTCATAAACAACTGAAACAATTTCAAAATGATACACATTTATATAAAAGGCATATGTAGGCACATAGGCCCTATTTCTAAAATATGATGAAGCATTATCATGCCTTCAGTGGTCCACATTAGTAGTAGGCTAGTTAAGTTCACTTTGCTGAGAGAGAGAGAGAGAGAGAGAGAGAGAGAGAGAGAGAGAGAGAGAGAGAGAGAGAGAGAGAGAGAGAGAGAGAGAGAGAGAGAGAGAGAGAGAGAGAGAGAGAGCAATGAGAGAACTCATTGAATTGGTTAACACCCCTGTTAAGAGTGTCTTCTTCTATGAAGGTTTTTTTTCCAGCTCTGGGACAGTAGCACAGCACAGGCTTTCTATTGCGAGTTTGGCCAATCGTTCTGTTCAATTTGTGCTGTTTCCTGCTCCAGTTGTGAAGTGCATGCGACTAGCGATTTGGACGAAGATCCTCGCATCTCGCCGTGTCATAACGCATCGTTGCGCACATGTTCTGTTACTCACCCGATGTTACATGTCTGCACACATGAATCAACTTCAATACCCTCACGGTCACTTCCTAATGCTTTCCCCTCATTCTGTGTTACAGTGGGACTAATTATCTAACCAATACAGTACCAGCAGCTTACTACATAGCCTACTTTTGAAAGACAGTATTTTCCCTGTCACATTACATGTCTCGCGATCGACTGCCACTCCCCTCGAGATCGACTGGTAGCTCGCGATCGACTGGTTGGGCACCCCTGACTTATAATTTGATGGTGGTGGTAAATTGTAAATTTGTGAATCTAGAAAATAACGTCTTAAAAATATTACATAGGCTAACGCATCTTAAAGGTGGTGTTGGACCAAAACGGAAGTTGAAACGAAGGGATATAGACAGGTCATCAGCTGGGAAAATTAGGCCTTTCGTCCTACCGTACTATAAGGTGATATTCATGAACGATTAACTACTTTCAGCACTATTCTGTGCTATTTCCTTACATACATGTTTACAAAGGTTGACTAAACTAAAACAAATGAAAATAGAGTTGGCCACCTTGCAATATCCAAAGGAAAGTGCTGAAAATAATGATTGAAATGCACATACAGAGTCTATGGCTGGGGAAATTAGGCCTATTGTCCTGTCAGGGTTTTCACATTGGATTACAGACCAGAAGGCCTATTGAAAAAGATTCACCAACTGGTTGCCATCTCAAATGTGCTCCAAAATTCAAAATGTTCTCTGTTTCTCAGAATGGCAGACGTTCATACATTTTTCTCAATACTGTAAGACCATAATTATCAATAAAGATAAGATAACCTATTTTCAGTGAAATTCTGTCCTATCTCCTATCTACAGACGTGAGTACAAAGGTTGGAAACAGAAACATTGCAATATCCAAAGGACAGTGCTGAAATTAATGATTGAAATGCACATACAGAGTCTATGGCTGGGGAAATTAGGCCTATTGTCCTGTCAGGGTTTTCACAGTGGATTACAGACCAGAGGGTCTATTGAAAAAGATTCACCAGCTGGTTACCATCTCAAATGTGCTCCAAAATTCAAAATGTTCTCTTTTTCTCAGAATGGCAGACTTTCATACATTTTTCTCAATACTGTAAGACCATAATTATCAATAAAGATAAGATAACCTATTTTCAGTGAAATTCTGTCCTATCTCCTATCTACAGACGTGAGTACAAAGGTTGGCAACAGAAAGATGTAAATATATATCTTGCCCCTTTGAAATATCCTAAGGATTGTTGTCAGAAAATGATTGAATTACACATACACAGTTGACTGCTGAAAAAAGGCTATTGACCTGCCAAACTTTTCACATTAGATTACTGACCAAAAGTTTTTCGGGCCTACATTTTTTCCCCATAAAGCAAAGCTGAGTTTGCGTGCGTGTGTGCCCGTGCGTATCCCCCGCTCATCTCTCCCCCTGCTCTACAGTGTTTTTCCCCCACACACTATTCTGCCCCCCAACCCCCTCACTCATCTCCCCCCACACACTATTCTGCCCCACTCACCCCCCCACACACTATTCTGCCCCACCCACTATTCTGACCCCCAACCCCCTCACTCATCCCCCCATACTACTCTGCCCCACGACCCCTCATTCACCCCCCACTATTCTGCCCCCCACGCTCACCCCCCTGACTCATTCTCCCCCCACCCCCCCACAAAATATTCGCCCACCCCCACCCCCCATCCAATATGAAAAGTTTGGCAGGTCAACCCCCCCCCCCCCGACTCAACTTACCCCTCCACCCCCCCCCCCACACACACACACACACACACACACTATTCTGCCCCCCCGAACCCCCACACTATTCCTCCCCACCACCTCTCATCCCCCCATACACCATTCTGACCTTGACCCCCCCACCCCCTAATTCAACCCAGAATGTTTCCCACCACCCCCACTCTGCCCCCCTACCCCCGCTCACCCCCTCCCCCTCATTCATCTCCCCGCTCCTCCACATCATTCATTCCCCCCTACTCCCCCCCCACACACACACACCCAGTCAACTGTGTCTATGTCAGTGTATGTAAAGAAACACACTCAGGCACACACAGACACAGACACAGACACAGACACAGACACAGACACACACACACACACACACGCACACGCACACGCACACGCACACGCACACACACACACACACACACACACACACACACACACACACACACACACACACACACACACACACACACACACACACACACAGTTTGGCAGGACAATATGCCTTTTTTCAGCAGTCCACTGTGTTTGTGAAATTCAATCCTTTGCATATTTCAAAGTGGCAAGATACTTATATTCATGCCTTTTTCTAGACAACCTTTATACTCACGTCTGTAAGGAGATAGGAAAATTTAACTGAAAAATAGGTAATCTTTATTGATAATTATGGCCTTACAGTATTGAGAAAAATGTGTGAAAGTCTGCCATTCTGAAAAACAGAGAGCATTTTGAATTTTGGAGCACATAGATGGCCCCAAGTTTTAATCTTTTTCAATAGGCCTTCTGGTCTGTAATCCACTGTGAAAACCCTGACAGGACAATAGGCCTAATTTCCCCAGCCATAGACTCTGTATGTGCATTTCAATCATTATTTTCAGCACTTTCCTTTGGGTATTGCAAGGTGGCCAACTCTATTTTCATTTTTTTTAGTTCAGTCAACCTGTGTAAACATGTATGTAAGGAAATAAGACAGAATAGTGCTGAAAGTAGTTAATCGTTCATGAATATCACCTTATAGTACAATGTAATAATGCATGAAAACCAGTCATTTTGGAAAATGGCGGCCATATTGAATTCTGAGCAAAAATTGACGTGGCCCCATGTTTTAATTTCTTCCAATAGGGCTTCTGGTCAGTAATCCACAGAGAAAAGTGCGGTAGGACGAAAGGCCTAATTTTCCCAGCTGATGACCTGTCTAATATATTCACCGAGTAGAATGGTAGCCAGAGTAGGTAGATACGTAAACTATTAAGAATATTACACAGTGCACCTTTAAAAGTGCACGTAGTCAGTTTCACATGTTACTTCCGACCACAGATGGCAAATGCAGCCAAACAATAGTCTGCTGAGAGAAGAGAGAGAGAGAGAGAGAGAGAGAGAGAGAGAGAGAGAGAGAGAGAGAGAGAGAGAGAGAGAGAGAGAGAGAGAGACGAGAGAGAGAAAAGAGAGAGAGAGAGAGTTTTTACCAAAGCTGAACTGTGTGTGTGTGTGTGTGTGTGTGTGTGTGTGTGTGTGTGTGTGTGTGTGTGTGTGTGTGTGTGTGTGTGTGTGTGTGTGTGTGTGTGTGTGTGTGTGTGCACAGTGTGCACATTTTATCACAGTCGGCACATTGCACACACACACACACACACACACACACACACACACACACACACACACACACACACACACACACACACACACACACACACACACACACACACACACACACACACACACAAAGGGGTCACACTGGACTGCATTTGCTCTTGTCGCTCCACCCTGCTGTTGAAAAATAATAAATCACTTTTACACACACACGCACACACACACACACACGCACACACACGCACACACACGCACACACACGCACTCACACACACTCACACACACACACACACACACACACACACACACACACACACACACACACACACACACACACACACACACACACACACACACACACACACACACACACAGACATTTCCTCCTTTGGGTCAACATAAGGTTCAGGAAACACACACACACACACACACACGCACGCACACACACACACACACACACACACGCACGCACGCACGCACAGACACACACACACACACAGAGCGTTTCCTCTTCTGGGCTGTAGGTCAGGTGATACAGAGTTCTGTAGACGGAGTAACTTGGACTTGGCTTGAAGCGGGACGCTAGTTTACAACTTGGACAGACTGAACTACTAGTTACGCAGAGAAAGAGAACGAGAGGGAGAGAGAGAGAGAGAGAGGCATAGAAAGAGAGAGAGAGAGAGAGAGAGAGAGAGAGAGAAGAGGCAGAGAAAGAGAGAGAAAGAGAGAGAGATACAGAGAGAGACACAGAGAGAGAGAGAGACGAAGCAGAGAAATAAAGAGATACAGAGAGAAAGAGAAAGAGAGAGAAATAAAGACAGAGACAGAGGGACGGGGAGAGAGAACCTGGGACAGATTGTCTTTACACATCTGAGGAGAGAAGGAGAGAGAGAGAGTGTGTGGGGAGGAAGGAAGAGAGAGAGAAAGAGAGGGAGCCTCGGACATGGATAGTCAAGAACTACCTACACATCTGGAGAGAGAGAGAGAGAGAGAGAGAGAGAGAGAGAGAGAGAGAGAGAGAGAGAGAGAGAGAGAGAGAACGAGTGTGACTTGGACAGGACTTTCCACTACTTGGCACGTCTGCTCACAGTAAGTAGTCTTAAAATAACTTGCTACACTCTGTGTGTGTGTGTGTGTGTGTGTGTGTGTGTGTGTGTGTGTGTGTGTGTGTGGGAGAGAGGGAGAGAGAGAGAGACAGAGGGAGATGCGGCTCAACTTTGTACTCAACAGCTGCAATAGGCTACTTGTTCAGCTAAACTGTCTGTGCGTGTGCGGACTGTGCAAAAAACTTTACAGATAGAGAGAAATACACAGCTCAACATAGTTTTTAATAAAAACTGCTCAGGGTCCTGCTTGTATTCACGACTGTTAAAAATATAGTAGAATTTTATTGCATTGCAATGCATCGTAGAAGCGAATAAAATCATTATGTCCTGAATCGTAATCGTAATCAAATCAAATTGAGTTGAAATGGGCAGTGCCAATGTACACCACTGTGTATGTGTGTGTTTGTGTGTGTGTGCCTGTGTGTGTGCCCGTGTGTGTGTGTGTTTGTGTGTGTGTGTGTTTGTGTGTGTGAGTGTGAGTGTGTGTGTGTGTGTGTGTGTGTGTGTGTGTGTGTGTGTGTGCGTGTGTGTGTGCGTGTGTGTGTGTGCGTGAGAGAGAGAGAGAGAGAGAGAGAGAGAGAGAGAGAGAGAGAGAGAGAGAGAGAGAGAGAGAGAGAGAGAGAGAGAGAGAGAGAGAGAGAGAGAGAGAGAGATCCTGTGTGTTTACCTCTTCCATGTGGACAGTTACATTGCTCCCTAGTGGCCAGTAGTAGTGAAGACGGTTTAATTCCTTACTTGTATGCAGCCCAAAAGGACCCATTTCAACTGTCTCCACCTGGTGTTGGAGTCGTGGCACAACAGTTCAATTGGCTGGTTCATTTTTACCTCCACCAAGGAGGTTATGATTTTGGTCGCGTTGGTTTGTTTGTCTGTCAGTTTGTTTGTCTGTTTGTTTGTCTGTTTGTTTGTCTGTTTGACCTGTCAACAGGATGACTCAAACAGTTATGATTATGGTTTTTGATGACATTTTCTGCAGTTGTTCGAAATGACAAAAGGGACAAGTGATTAAATTTTGGTGGTGATCTGAATCATGAACCGGATCCATATATATATATATTTTAAGATTCTTCCCCATTGCGGGATAGGGCGAATTTTGACATTATAGTGGCTACAAAGCTGGTTCAGGGGTAAACCAGGTTAAGTTAAGAGGGAAATCATCTAATAGATGAGCTTATCAGTGGCCTATCAGATAGCTTTCCTGGTTTCCAAGGAAAGTAAAGACAGAGATGCGATGTGAACAAATGATTAAAAACTTAACTACGAGACTAATTTCTCGTAGTTAATGCACTAATCTGACTCCAGCTCTTTTATTTTGGAAAGGGGCTAGAAGAGGAACGTCTTTGACTGATTAAGATTAAGATGATTAAACCGTCAGTGCAGTAATCCACCTCTTCTATTTTGAAAAGGGGCCACCAGTTCAGTCAACCTGTTAAGAGAGTACATGTATTTAACATACTATTTAACATACATGTATTTAACATTACTACTCATCCACAACTTTTATTTTGAAAAGGTACTAGATGACTGAACAAGATGCAATAAAAAAAAGAAGAGGGGGATCTTCTCAATCATCCGTCATTTTGAATTTTCGGAAACTGGCATTTTTAGCTGCAAAACTTACTGTCCTTTGGTCAGGAAACATCGGTTTATTAAGTATTAATAATCATGAAAAGGTCAAATTTGACAACAGTCAGCAGAGTTTCAATGAGCAGCATGCAATACCTACTCTGGTCGCAATCTTACACAGTACACCTTTAAATTGCACTTAGTGCACAAATCTGACACCACTACTTTTATTTTGAAAGGGTGACTAGAGGATGAATTTTTTTATAAATGTCTTTTTTTGTGCTAGACTTGACTACCGACAGAGATGCTATAAAAGATGCAATAAAAATATTAGAGATGTACAGGATCCAAGATCCGGTTCCGGATCCGGCAGGATAATAGGGTTTTTCACAGGATCCGGATCCGGTTCCAGGATCCAGGATCCAGGATCCGGTAGCCGAGGCTTTTCAGTCAAAATAGTTTGAGCCAACGTGATAAAAAGGGCCCACATGTTTAGGCTATGTGTTTCAATCCTTTCGTAGGATCCGGTATCCGGTTCCGGATCCGGCAGGATCTTAAGCAGTGGATCCGGTATCCGGCAGGATCCTAAAAATCAGGATCTGGTGCATCTCTAAAAAATAAATAAATAAATAAACAAACACCATTTTTATTTCAGAAACAGTTTCTAGAAGATGGACTTGTGAATACGGCAAAAAAAATAAATAAATAAAAAAAACATTTTTATTTCAGAAACAGTTTCTAGAAGATGGACTTCCTTGGGGGCCTGGTGAGCCAGTTTAGCCAGCCTCCTAAGTAGAGTGGCACGCAATATGAAAATAATAATAATAAAAAAAACTAAAAGATTAAAAATGACTAATGGACCAACACTATTATTTACTTAAATATAACTGTATTTTGTGCTGTCTTTTATTCTGAAACAGTTTCTAGAAGATGGACTTCCTTGGCGGGCTGGTGAGCCAGTTTAGCCAGCCTCCTAAGTAGAGTGGCACGCGAGATGCAAATAATTGAAAAAAAAAAAGATTTAAAATATCTAATGGACCAAACTATTATGTACTTCAATATAACTGTATTTTGTGCTGTGTTTTATTTTGAAACAGTTTCTAGAAGATGGACTTCCTTGGAGGGCTGGTGAGCCAGTTTAGCCAGCCTCTTAAGTAGAGTGGCACGCGAGATGCAAATAATAACAAAACAAGAAAAAAGATTAAAAATTACTAATAATGGACCACCACTATTATTTACTTCAATATAACTGTATTTTGTGCTGTCTTTTATTTTGAAAAGGTTTCTAGAAGATGGACTTCCTTGGCGGGCTGGTGAGCCAGTTTAGCCAACCGCCTAAAGAGAGCAGCATGGGGGACAGACTGAGATGCGTCACCTGCAACAGCGTCCTGCCACCCTGCAAGAGGCACGATGACTTCCACAAACAATACATGCACGGGATGGACGTCTATGTTTACAACCGGGGACAGTACTTCAGAGAGGTAGGCTATTGTTGTTCATGTGTTTATTTTGTTTATATACATTCTATAAATTATAAATAATGTTTATGCATATACAGTGAGTCCAATATGTATTTGATCCCTTGCTGATTTTGTTGGTTTGCCTACTAACAAAGACATGATCAGTCAATAAATGTTATGATAATATGTATTCTAATATGGAGAGACAGAATATCAAAAATAAAATCCAGAAATTAACTGAAGAGAATATATATTAATTTATTTCCATTTCATCGAGCAAAATAAGTATTTGATCCAATGCCAACTGATTACAGTCCCGGGCCCACAGACCAGATGGGCACTTCCGATCAACTTGTCATCTGAATTAAAGACACCTGTACATACTAACATGCATAAAAGACACATTGAATCAGCAGAATCAGTCCATAGTATGAGTGAATCAGTCACACTCCAACCTCATCAGCATGGGAAAGACCAAAGAGTGGTCAAATGATATCAGGGACACGATTTTAGACCTGAACAAAGATTAAATGGGCTGCAAAGCCACAAGAAAGAGACTGGGTATTAATGACCCAGCTGTTGATGCATTTCTTCCACAATGTGAGGAATACAAAATGACTATCCATCAGCCTGTCTGGGGTTCTATACAAGATTTGACCTTTTGTAGGGATTTGATAATCATGAGAACAGAAAGAAATCACCCTAGAGCTATACGGTATGAACTAGGCAATGATATCAAAGCTACTGACCAAAATCACTGAAAAAAACAACTGGTAGCACTTAATGCCACAGAGGTTTAAATTCCTGTAGTGCACACATGGTACCTTTACTTCAGAAGGAACCTGTGCAGTCCCACTTGAGGTTTGCCAACGGACATCAGACTGATTTAGGATATGATAAGGAGGTGCTGTAGTCAGATGAAACCAAAATCAAGATGTTTGGCATTATCACAATTCAATGTGTTTTGAGAAAGAGTACTACTGTCTATGATCCCAAGAACACCCTCCTCACCATCATGCATGAAAGTGGTATCATTACGGTTTGAGGGTGTGTGTGTGGCCAAGGCACAGGACAACTTCACATCGTCAACGAATAGATGGAGGGAGACATGTAATGTGCAATCCTGAGTGCAAACGTCCTTCCCTCCACCACTACACTGAAGGGTGGGTCATTTTTGGATCTCCCAACATGACAATAATTCACAACATACAGTCAAAGCAACGAAGGACTGGCTCAATAAGAACCATATTAAAGTCGTGAAGTGGCCTAGACACTCTCCAAATATTAACCCTATAGTAATTCTATGGAGAGAACTGAACCTCCCATTTGCCAAGCTACAGCCACAAACTATTAATGTTTTAGAGATAATGTGCAAAGAAAAATGGGCAAAAATATGTTCTACTATATGCACAAACATTGTCATCAACTAAAAGAAGCATCTGACCTCAGTGCTAGACAACTAGGGCTTTGCCACAAAGCACTTTATCTTCTTTAGCTAGAGGGATCAAATACTTATTTGCCTAAATTAAATACAAATAAATTAAAATATATTATTTTAAGTTATTTTCTGGAATTTATTTTTTATATTCTGTCTCTCCATGTTTGAATACATATTATCATAAATTTATAGACTGATCATGTCTTTATTAGTGGGCTAACCGGCAAAATCAGAAAGGGATCAAATACATATTGGACTCACTGTATATATATATATATATATATATATATATATATATATATATATATATATATATATATATATATATATATATATATATATATATATATATATATGCATATGCTTACATATATGCTTATATCATTTTTATTTCATTTATTATGTATTGTTTTTCCTTTTTCAAAAATATATTTATTATATATTTATTATATATTACTATATTTTAAATTGTGTTTTTTATTCTTGTTTTTTTTTTTTGGTTTTGGTTTTGTTGCTTTAATTATAATGATCCATATTTTCCATCTGTCAACAAGGCCAGTTGATTGTCATTATTATTATTGTTGTTGTTGTTGTTATACTTCTACACTCGAGCAAGTCAATTATTATTATTATTATTATTATTATTATTATTATTATTATTATTATTATTATTGTTGTTGTTGTTATTATTGTTGTTGTTGTTGTTGTTGTTGTTATTCCTCCACACTCGAGCAGGTTGTCGATTATCATTATTCTGTCTCTCAACCAGGTGGGCGATCACGATGCGTACAAGTGCGAGGGGTGCTTCTACAAGCCAATCAGAGAGGAAGAAGAACGAGAGAAAGAGGAGCAGAGGAGAAGAGAGGAGGAGAGAAGAGAGGAAGACAGGAGGAAGGAAGAGGAGAGGAGGAGAGAAGAGGAAAGGAAGAGAGAGGCCGATCAGAAACGATGTAAGTAGAGGATTACCAGAAAAGAAGGCACATTTTATCCCCATTGAAATCCACAATAAATATACAGTCCCCTCCTAAAGTCTTGGGACAGCAAACCAAAGGTTCTCGTTTTTATTGTTTAACAACAACAATTGGGTTTAAGAAGCGATGGTGTGCATGACACAAAAGTTCTGAATGTCAGCTTATACTTACTGGTATTGACCCGTTCAGAATCGACGTCCTTATGAATGCGTGCTCATCGTTGACTCAAACACACCAGAGATGCTTTAAGGATATTACGAGAGACTCCACTCTTCTGGGTGGTACTGCTCTCTAGGGGGAGTGCAGACTCCATTCAGAAACAATGGGCTGCGCTCTCTCGACAGCGGCCACTAGGTGAACTGCAGGCATGGGTAAAATAGGGAGTGTGAGGCTGTACGTAATACTGGCTGACAGTGCAGACACTAAAGAGAGAAAAACATCAAAATCCTACCGCTCCCGACACTCCACAGAAAAGCAAGGCCAGACTACCGTAGTGGAGCCAAGCAATCGGAAGTACGTAGGCTACTGGATTGTAACTAATGAGTGCCTTTTGCCCAACATTTATTTCACTCATCCTCATCATAAAAAGTGTGGAAAAGTTCTGGTTCAAAAGTACTAGTTATTTGGTGATTTGTTTTACTTGAAACTAAAAACAAAGATTGCGAAGATTTTTTTTTGCAGTGTGTGACTTTTTACTTCAATTAAGATTGCAGTGTGTAATTGACTAGGACTGTGACGATATTGAATTGAATTGTGATTAATCGTTACACATAGTCACAATACTGTATTGCGATGCAAGGATGCAGTATGGTGATATGTCCTTTCAAAGTTCTGTTACCCTTAAGTCCAGAAGACAACCACATCATATGATGTAATAGTCTTCCCAAGCTTAAAAATCTTTGTCATTACTATTTTGAAACTTTGTTTTTAGCCTTTTGCAACCTAGTCTACCTATTTGTCTATTCAGGGGAGGCAGAACTGAGACCTGCAGACCCTTCACTCAAGCCCACAGGTAAGCCAATGCATGGAAATGCAAATATCTACAGAGAACATAGAGGGCCTTTGGAACACCTTGTCGTGAGGGTGGTGGCCACCTTACTAAGGGAAAGCCAGTGTAATTTGACATACCTTGTAGTGAAGGCGGCGGACATCTTACTAAGGGTAAGCCAGTGTAATGACATTTGCCTTGTAGTGGAGGCGGTGGGTTTAGAAAAGGGATAACGGCCGACGAAGTGACTGGTTCCATGATGTTAATAGTCACCCCATCAGCCAATCAGAAAAGAGAATTCCATTGCGAAGGCAGATGAAGTACCGATAGGGCAGCGTTGGATTTTGCAAGGATAACCAATCAAATGAATGGAAATGCTGATGATGTGCAGAGAACACAGGAAGTCCCAGAGAAATATGTTATTTAGGGGCATTTTAATTGAACCAAAAAGTGAACTGACAGCAAAAGGACTCAGTTCTGTTTTTGTCCAGTGAGTGTATTACAAAATGAACCGGCTGATCTTTCTGTTTTTATGGTGTATTCTACTAATTAGTGAATGGGTGGCATCAATTCTGGAAATAAAAAGTATAAAAAACCTTACACAGTGTACCTTTAATTTGGCATCAGTCGGCTCCACCCTAATGTGTTTCTCTTCCCTCAGAGCGAGTGCTCCGGGTTCGAGTGGAGCTCATCAACCGCATCGGCGACGCGACCCTGAAATCTCTCCTCGACGGTCTGCAGAAACCATCATCAGAAGGACCAGCCATCCTCAACCCTCGGGAGAGGGACATGGTGGGTGTTGTAGTTTTTGTATGCCTCAAGAACTTGGTACCCAGGATCAACTACCTCTACTGTTCACTACAGGTGACCTGCTATTGCTAATCCACTGATCTGTAATCCGCCAACTGTACTGTATCCTATATGCCATTACAGGTGTTAAAGACTCATCCACTGACCCAGGATCAGGTGACGTGCCTGGTGGACATGCTGAGGAACAAGGGGGAGCGCCCGTGCCTGGCCTTCATCATGCTCCTCCAGCAGCTGGAGTACGACCTCTGCACAGAACTGGGCTTGTGAAACCAGGAAGTTGTAGTTTAATAGAAGCATTTTAGAATGAAGGTCAATGTGTCAAAAAACTACAATTGGAATATGAGCTCTGTAGAGATCGGTGCATCTGAAACGTGGAAACTAAACATTGTTTTGAGTCACCTTCGTATTGTATAAATTGCAGATGATGTATGTTCTTGAAAATGTTGTATATATTTTAACAGGGAAATGAGTATGATCTGTCCTCCATTAGGGATGCAAACGATTAATCAACTGACAAGAGACTCAGGTGAAATGGACATGTGATGAGTGTGTGTGAAGAGGGGTGTGAATAGTGGTAATATTCAACCCTATCCAGACTGGGGGGGGGGGGGGGGGGGGGGGGCGGGGGTGGGGGCTAAAAGTGCCCGCACCAACTTTGATGTTGTATAATTCCTTACCAGCTTAAGCTATGACTACAAAACTTGGTGACTTTTCCTAAAATTTAGTTGGCTACAGTTTAGTACCAAAAGATTATGTTTATCATTTTTGCCGTTGCCATGGCAACTGTTTTCTGACAGGTATGTCTGACCGAAAATCACTGATCTAAGTCTCATTATTGTTCCCTTTTCATATTTGTTTCGTTATTTCCATTAGCATCAGACAGCTTTGTGAGCATTAAAGTGGTCTGAAGCATATAATCATTCAAATTTAAGTGCATTACCTAAATTTGATGGCAAATACATTATGGCGAGATTTTGGGCATTATAATCAGATGATGTCATAATGACATCATAATACCAGATAATGACACAAAAAATATGTAATTCATAGATGTCCATATGTAGATCATCTCCCCAAAGTTTTGTGGTCATACCGCATTCCATTCATGAGTTATGACGCCCCCCCCCCCCCCCCCAGGCCCAGGAATGCCAAAAAAGCCCAGTCTGAATAGGGTTAAATCACCTTTGGATTAAAGAATTGAAATATAATTCATTTAGATGTGGTATTTTATCTCAATTTTTTTTTTATTTTTTATGTTTAGTACTTTTTTTTTAAAGGGACACTGTGCAGGAAATGGTCAAAAAAGGTACTACAACTACGCTGCTCATTGAAACTGGACTGCCTATTGCCAAATTTGATCTTTAGATGAAAGTTTACTAAGTGATGAACACATATTTTCTAGTATGGCCCAAGTACAGTCATTTTTGCGGCTAAAAATGTCTATTTCTGGAAATTCAAAATGGCGGACCATGGGGAAGATTCCCATTTTCACGTATGAAAAGTGCAATTTTTCCAGTCATAATGAATACTTACAATTTAATGGTATTGGTAAATATTCACGAAAAAGGTAACATTAGTGAATGGGGGGCATGAATTTTGGAAATAAACAACTAAAAATCTCACACAGTGTCCCTTTAAAGAAGAAATATTGAGATTTCGGGGGAAAATTACGCTTATCAATTAATCGTAAGTGATCGATAAGGCTATCAACTAATGATTAATGAATTAATTCATAATTTGCATCCCTATCCTCAATACTTCCCGTGAATATTCTTCGAGTCTTCAAAATTCGCTGGTCAAGGCTGAATGTGTTACCTAGGCCTACTGTAATTTCTGTGTAATCTGACATTTAACACACTGGATTGTTCAAACCAATTGATTAACATATTTTCCCAATTTAGGGAAATTATTTTTGTGAAGTTTTGTGTAGATGGAATGAATCGCCTGTCTCAAATAGCCACCTGATTTCAAATAAATCTCTTAACCCTTTTAAGGAGTTTGTGATGTTATTACGCAGAAGGTGTTTGGGTCATTTTGACCTGGTCATGTAGAAAAATATTTACATATTCACACTCATGTTTCCTTCACCACAGATCATGATTCCAGCAATACATATCCTTAGTTTGTTTGTCTCTGATGATACCTTGATTTTAAAACATGCTTTAAAAAGGCGCCAAGCATGTCTGGTCCTATCTCACGCCTTTCGTAAAGGCTTCACGAAAATAATAGATTCATTTTCGTGGTGCATTCACGTTTTTTGCCCACCTTTCGTAAAGTCTTCACGAAAATAATAGATTAATTTTCACGCTGCCTATTCACTTGAATTGCCCCACTGCTGCTATGGTTATCCAAACGTCTGCAGGGGCGGGGAGGAGGTGCTGACAGAACACTGCTGATACACTCGGGACTCACTAATTCGACGCCCTTTCGGTACTTACGCCTTATGTCCCCTAAACCTAAACCTAAACCTAACCCTAACCTTAACCCTACTTAACCCTAAACCTAACCCTAACCCTAACCTTAACCCTAACCTTGACCCTAAACCTAACCCTAAATTGCTTGTTTGAAATGTTTGATTACCATGTGACGGTAGGCTACCGAAAGGGCATCAAACTAGTGGGTTGCTAGGCAACAGTCGGGCAATTCAAGTGAATAGGCAGCGTGAAAATTAATCTATTATTTTCGTGAAGACTTTACGAAAGGCGGGCAATAACGTGAAGGCACCACGAAAATTAATCTATTTTTTTCGTGAATACTTCACGAAATGAGTGAGATACGGTTGCTGGTGGTGATTTGTACAAAGAAAAGTGCTCCATACAAGTCAAGCATGGTAGTGGGACAGGTCTGTGGACAGCTGTTATTTTCCATTGCCCTACATTTTCAGGTTAAGTCAAGTCAGCCTCTAGCCAGCAAGGCCACTGACAACCCCCCCCCCCCCCCCCATCCCCCACCACCATATCTGCGACTGAACATTCCACCTGCACTACTATACTTGTGACTGAACTTTCAACCTGCACTAACTAAAAACACACACACACACACACACACACACACACACACACACACACACACACACACACACACACACACACACACACACACACACACACACACACACACACACACACACACACACAAGCACACTGCACTTTCTGCACTAAACCCAAACATACACACACTGACACACACACACACACACACACACACACAGACACACGAACACACACACAAGACGCACACCGCACCTTCTACCTGCACTAAACACATACACACACATACACACACACACACACACACACACACACACACACACACACACACACACACTGCTGCTGGTGTACTTGACAGACCTTTTTAATATTTATTTTTCTTCAAAATGCTACTATTACCATGTCAGAACGCTATAAAGGACTTTTTTTTTAGGAAAAGCACAAAAGCACAACAAATACCTCTTAATGTATGTCCTCTACAAGTCTTCTGTTGTCCAGTCTTGCACTTTAAATGTCTGTATGAGCACTGTCTATGTCCATACTGTCTTAAGGCGAGAAATGGCAGGTGAATAGGGTAAAAATTTTAAATTCAAGGGATCATCATGAAACTTTACCAGTTGATTACATACATCAATATATGAAAATAATGTATTACAAGTTTTTGAAATTTGCATATTTAATTATGCAAATTAGGCGGAATCTCATTAAATATGCGCGATTTTTGGATATATTTCTGGTGCATGAAATTTTAACTGTGATAAAGCTAAGACCAAAATTCTTTTTTTATTTTGTTCATATATCAAATGACAACAAATGCTCAGGTGGATTTCAGGATATCTGCTTTTATGACTTGGGAAATCAAAATATACTATCCATGACCTTAAAAACACTATTTTCCGCCATGATTTTCAGGTAAAATGACCCATATATCTGGCCAGGAACAATTTATAAATAAATCCAGCTGTAAATGTCTTCATATTAATGCTATGTGTGAAACTGGAAAGTATGGTGTACCTAGGGTGAACACAGACTGAGAAATGCGCACCTAAAAATTAAAAAACACTCATTTTGAGAAAACGGCATTTAAAGATTTATATAGGGGATTTTCATACATTTATACATCAAAAATCTACTTGAACAAAAAATAAATGCTCAAGCTCTTAGTCATAACAGTTATGAATATGTAAAGATCATTTAAACAAATCATTTAATAACATGACAGCCATAGAAAGCCAAAAACTGCTGTAACAGGCTGGTTAATTACGGCAGTGTTTCCCAACCAGGGGTACGTGTACCACTAGGGGTACGCGAGCACACTGCAGGGGGTACTAGGAAAGATGTTATTATTACAACAAATGCATGAAGCAGTCACATCAGGACAGAGAAAGCAATATAAAACATGAATTAGGGGGTACTCATGACACAACTAAGAGGTTTAGGGGGTCCGCGATACAAAAAAGGTTGGGAAACACTGAATTACGGTATTGTGCAGGTGAGGTAACATTTTAGCTTACACATATCACCATGAAAACTTACCAGTTCATAGCTTAAATCAAAATGATTAAAACATACATGTTTTGTGCAACCTATTTTTAGTAGGCTATGGCAATTCATTGATTTGCATATACAGAACATTGGGCCTACATTTCCATCCCTGCCCCATATGTCGCACCCTCAACCTGTTCTTGCTGGTGCCTTTTCACTTTTCTTTCATTGTCCTCAAGTTTTCTCTTTTTCTTTGCTTGGGGAGACAGGACGGCATTTGCTTTGGTTACCCTCAGCATGTCAGCTTCCCTGATGGTGTTTAGGTTGATGGTTGGTTGTGCTCTCCAGCCACAGGTTGGCCATCACATTAAGGATGGCTGACGCACCCTCATTGAATGAGGATATGGCCATGCTTACAGCCGCCTCCACTCTGTTTCTCCCCACAAACACTGTTTTTGGGCAGCGAGCCCATATAACTGAATTTAGACATTCATTGTTGTTTTGTGTGCCCCCATGCTGCATTTTTTGCAGGAGACTGTCCCCTGACATTCTGTGGTAAATGGGCAGAAGCGGCTTAGGCTTATGGACAAACCGAATGCTGCTAGGCTGCCTTTAGAAATAGGAACATTTTAATATACTTGTAACTTGTTATGTATTCTCTATGACTTGTAATGGTCTTTATTTGCTAGATGCCAGTGTTTTGCAACAGCCTACATGATAAAACGAAATTGGGATACTTCTGTCTCATGGAAAAGCCTGTTCACATCACCGGGCCAGTAAATAGCCAAGGTCTATTTTTATTTTCTTATTTTGTTTGTTTGTTTGTTTTGTACAACCTCACATGGTAACATTGAGGGTATGAAGTCAGAGATATCATTGCATGTTCTCAGATGAAGTGCACACCAGATATAGGCCTATTATAATGCGCTTTTTTAGGGCGAAGGAACTGGAGAGACCCCTGACAGGCAGTCCTGATGCAACCAATTCTGCTGCTTTTAGGATTGTGTCTATGATTCTTTTGCCACTGAATTGAAAACAGATTTTTTTTTGTGCATGTTGTTACTGTTATGAATGTTTTTTGCATTCATGAAATTGTAGGCTATTGACAAATTATTTATTTTAGCCTAATCTAATAATATCTTTTGTTATATTTACTACTAGTGGTGTAACATAGCCTACTTAGGCCTACCTGTCATAATAATATGTAGGTCTACAGCCTACCTAATATAGTAGGCTATAGGCCTATTATTATTACTAGGCCTATTATCATCAAGTCTGTAATCATTCATCTTTCTGTAAGCTAGGATATCTGCTAAGCCTAACTCTTTTGTCATGTCGCTGGTACATTTTCAAATGAAGGGAAGGGATCCCCAAAACCTTGCTGATCTTATTCAGCGCAGCATAACCCATGCCCAAATCGTGTGCCAAAAGCGCTGTGCGCACTTTTACATCAAAGGCGACCACAGGTCGGCAGTCGTGTGGACGCATGTCGCCTGTAACCACCCTCTGCTGTTGCACTCAGAAGCAGACTACTGCAAAAGCCCTGGTTGTTTGGATGACTGTTTATTGACAGGTCCGATTCGGTATAGTTAGGACACAGATGATCATTATCATCTCATTTAGATGAGAGACGGACCTGCTGGGTCTCGCACTCCTCACAGTTTGCGAACAACTTACGACCGCACGTGCTGTTCCCTGGACGATTATGTGCCAATTCGGCCGGCTGATATATTATCACGGACCTTGCTAAACACAATTGTGTCTTTCTTTTTGTAAACTGTTTCGTACAGCAAATATATTTTAAAGTTCCCGCAGCAAGCTAAGACGGAAATGTCAAAAAGACAACACGTGAGGCATTGGGCGAATCACGTTAGCAGAGAAGCATCGCCAGCCAATGAATCTACTTTAGTCATATAAACCCCCCTTCAGAGAGTCAGGATTGGTTGCTGAAAAGAAAGGAAATGCCCATATTTGGATAACACAACCTTCTGATCGAAACTCAGTGCTTTAAAACCATACCAGACATGACAGATGTCGTGCAAAAAGACGAGACGCGGAACGCGGTCAAAGGCAGAATTCTTGGTAAATTTAGGCGAAAATGGATACCGCGGTTGAACAAAATGTGCTGAAACAGACACTTAAATGTGTAATTTTAACGTTTTCTATATGATAATATGAAAGATAACAAGTTAAAGATGCAAATCAGCCCAAAATCTCAAATTTGACTAGGGCATGAAAAAATCGATATTTCACCTGCCGTGTCTCGCCTTAAGTCCATGTATAAGTACTGTCTATGTCTATACTGTCTATGTCCTTACCTAGATTAGTCTATGTCTGTATGGGAAAGCAAGAAATGTAATTTCAAATTCTTTGTATGACCAGTGCATGTAAAGAAATTGACAATAAAACCTACTTGACTTGACTTGACTTGACAATATCCTGTTAGCACCATGTAATGGACACCAACATTTTTCTGAATTTTGTATGTTTCTTTCACATGGCGAAACCGTACACACCAGAAAGTGTTCCATTCATTTTACGCATAATACATTTTCACCATGAGCATTTTAAAGTGAAAATATTTAGAGATGTACAGGATCCAAGATCCGGTTCCGGCAGGATAATAGGGTTTTTCAGACTATCCGGATCCGGCAGGATCTTAAGCAGTGGATCCGGTATCCGGCAGTTACCTAAAAATCAGGATCTGGGGCATCTCTAGAAATATTACACATTAATTCACCCTTAATTGGCTCTGACCATCGATAAAAAGATTGTGTCCTTGCTTTCTACTTCAGATAGGAAGCTCCCACTAACAGTTCATATTTAAGCACTGTAAGAACCCAAAACGTAATAACTGCCCATAACGTAATAACTGCCCATAACGTAATAATTTGGGCGTAATAAAACCCATAACGTAATAACTTGCCCATAACGTAATAAAAATTCCTTACCCATAACGTAATAACGTTCTGCCCATAACGTAATAAGTTATTACGTTATGGGCAGGTTATTACATTATGGGCCTTACTCTAAAAAAAAAGCGTTGATAATGTAATAACGATGCCCATAACGTAATAACTGCCAGTAATGTAATCATTTGGGCCCATTTGAAACATAAAAAAGCCAATAGCGTCAAATAGCAACAATGGTAAATGTGTAGCCAAGTGTTTTAAGTTAACATTAGCTAAAGTTGGTTGACAGGTATTGCTAACCATGCTAATAATACTAAATTGTTAACTATCTAAATTTTATTCAGTAAATAAAATGTAACTAGAAGCACTCAGAGAGCGCAGACTTCCGCCAAGGATGCTGCTTGACACATTTGACCATGTTACACCCTAAATCTTTCTGCCTTGTTTTAGTGCTGTTCTCGCAATTCAATTTCTGGTCACTAGGGGGCGTCTAGATAGTGAAGAATCTTTTGAAAAGTCCTGGTTCCGGTTCGTGATCCGGATCACCACCAGAATTTAATCACTTGTTCCTTGGGTCATTACTAATAGCTCCACAAAGTTTCGTCCAAATCACTTGATTCGTTTTTGAGCTATCCTCCTGACAGTATCTTTAAAAAAGTCCTGGTTCCGGTTCGTGATCCGGATCACCCCCAGAATTTAATCACTTCTTCCTTGGGTCATTATCAACAAATCCACAAAGTTTTGTTCAAAAATGTTTAGTTTTTGAGTTATGCTGCTGACAAATAGACAGAACAAGGCCGACAGGCGGACAACAGATGCGTCCCTCTATGCCAGTTCCAACTATGCCATTTTCCCCCCCAAACGCCCCCCTGGCCTCCTCTGTCAACGCCCCCCGAGGATGTACTTTTTGTTTATTGGTCATCATGGACACTCCAAATATTGTGGCAGGCAGCAAGGCAGCAAAATGGCGAGACATGGCTTTATTTTTTGCAGTTTAGGGTATAATAAGCTTATCATCATTCTTGGATTTGGAAAAGAACCATATGATTTTTAGTAGGCTACATTACAAATTACCAGACATTTATTAGGCCTAAAAACCTTTAGTATCACGCCATTTCAGCATTATGTGCATGTGGGAAAGAATGTAAACATCGACAAATAATAAATAAATACATAAAACCGTTTGGGTGAATCATGCGCTTATGGGTTCACCCTTTAGGTGAATTGAAACTCAATTACCCAGAATGCTGCACGTGAGCTCTCGACCCGGGTGATTCTGGAAAACAAACATGGCGGCAACTCGCTTTACTACCTTAATAATGTGTTAATCCGACGCTAGATTTCTTAACTGATGAAAATCGAAGGCAGAAATCAACATTGTAGTGTCTAAATATGAGGTCGATTGGTCTATTTGTGGCGTACATCACGATCGGCTGAGTTGTTGGCCTCACGTTTGTCAGTTAGCCTGTGGCTAGGCTACTTTTCGCCAACGTTAGCATCCGGTTTAGTATAGAAAGGCTATGCTTGCACGCATTCGCTCCGGTCCAAAATGGCAAGTCTGCCGCCCTGTGGCCACAGGAAGGAACAATTTAAAGAAAGCGTTTCAGACACAAAAAGCGTTTCAGACACAATTGAAGGCGGACGGACGGACGGACGGACGGACAGACAGACCCTCTTATAGAGATGCTGGGACGCATCTAAAAACAGACAGACAAACCAACGCGACCGAAAACATTACCTCCTTGGTGGAGGTAATTATATCCCCGAAACGCGGAGTGTCGGGGATGTAATGGTTTTGCGTGCGCTGCCGCCGCATCCGCGTCCGCCGCATCCGCCGCGTCCGCCGCGTCCGCCGCGTCCGCCGCGTCCGCCGCGTCCGCCGCGTCCGCCGCGTCCGCCGCCGCGTAAGGTCTTTCGTGTTAACGCGATAACTTTTGAACGGATGTTTGGATTTGTCCCAGATTTTTTGGGTGAATGCTCTAGGGCAGGTTCGTGTACTGATTCGAGTTTGGAGGTCAACACTTTCAAGATGGCTGAATTCAAGATGGCCGAATTTTTGTTTGGCCCGTAACTTCTGACTGGGTGGATGGATTTTCCCCAGATTTGGTGTGTTAATGCTCTAGGGTAGGTTCATGAACTTATTCGAGTTTGGAGGCCAACACTTTCAAGATGGCTGAATTCAAGATGGCCGAATTTTTGTTTGGCTCATAACTTCTGACCAGTCGGATGGATTTGTCCCAGATTTGGTCTGTTTATGCTCTAGGGTAGGGTCATGAACTGATTCGAGTTTGGAGGTCAACACTTTCAAGATGGCTGAATTCAAGATGGCCGAATTTTTGTTTGGCCCATAACTTCTGACTGGGTGGATGGATTTTTCCCAGATTTGGTGTGTTAATGCTCTAGGGTGGGTTCATGAACGTATTCGAGTTTGGAGGCCAACACTTTCAAGATGGCTGAATTCAAGATGGCCGAATTTTTGTTTGGCTCATAACTTCTGACCAGTCGGATGGATTTCTCCCAGATTTGGTGTGTTAATGCTCTAGGGTAGGTTCATGAACTTATTCGAGTTTGGAGGCCAACACTTTCAAGATGGCTGAATTCAAGATGGCCGAATTTTTGTTTGGCTCATAACTTCTGACCAGTCGGACGGATTTGTCCCAGATTTGGTGTGTTAATGCTCTAGGGTAGGTTCATGAACTGATTTGAGTTTGGAGGTCAACAGTTTCAAAATGGCGGAATTTTTATTTGGCCCATAACTTCTGACTGGGTGGATTGATTTGCCCGGTACTACCTTATTTTAACAGTTCACCATTTCAGTGAATCTACCATATTATTTAGGTACAGTGTAACAATATTTAATACCATGTAATACTAGTGTAATACCAGTGTAACAATATGCATTACCAGGTACAGTGTAATAACCAATGTACAATATTTAATACCATGTAATACTAGTGTAATACCAGTGTAACAATATACAATACCATGTAATACCACTTACACAAAATACATGATGTAGTACAAAATTGGTACATGGTGTTACACTGGTATTACATGGTATTAAATATTGTTACAATGGTTATTACACTGTACCTAATGTGGTATATTCACTGTAATAGTGAACCATTAAAACAGTGTTACCATTTGCCCCATTTTTTGCTTCATTTTCACAATAGTCATTTGGTTTTAAGCCTATGCACGTCATTGATCTATGTATAGATATTAAATATATGTCTTTAATATTTTGTATTTATCATATACGTTTATGAAAAGGTGGACGGGAGTGGTAGGAATGATGGGGGACTGGAAGCGTTGCGTTTCGGGGATATACCTTAAGCAGTCGAAGGCGACTGCACAGGCAGTCTAGTTTACATTTGAGATTAAAGTGGATTAAGAGAATAGATTCATTAGAATAGAGGGGGCTGTTTTCCAGCAGGGGCCATTTTACTATTTTGCTTGAAAATAAAAATAGAACACACTGAAAAGAGTCCTCACAGGAAGCACAAGAGTCCTCATAGGAAGCATAAGTCCCTTTTCAGTTTTTGTGGGTATATCAAACAGTTCGGTCCGGTTCGACGTATTCAGACCTAAAGGTCTTGGCCTTAGCTGAAGCTGCCTCCTTGTCTGATGGTGACTCTGCCTATGTCTCTGATGTTGATCCTGCCCCTGTCCCTGATGGTGACCCTGCCTCTGTCCCTGATGGTAACCCTGCCTCTGCCCCTGATGGTGACCCTGCCTCTGCCCCTGATGGTGACCCTGCCTCTACTCCAGATGTTGATCCTGCCTCTGTTCCTGATGGTGACCCTGCCTCTGTCCCTGATGGTGACCCTGTCTCTGTCTCTGATGTTGATGATGCCTCTGCCCCTGGTGCTGAAAAACCCATGTGTCATGGAGCTCCCTATTAACCTTCAGAGGTTTTGTCCTTGAACAAGATATGGCCATGCTCGGGGCATTTAAAGTGATGGTTCGGAGTAGTTTTCTGCCATGGTGCTGAAGCTGCCTCCTTGTCTGATGGTGACTCAGTCTATGTCCCTGATGTTGATCCTGCCTCTGCCCCTGATGGCAAAGCTTTAGCAGGACAGAATCTATTCAGCTTGAGTTGATAATAATAAACTCCAGCACTATTTCCAAACTTCCAAATGCTTAGTTTGGTGAATAGAGACCATATTTGTACTACTGTAGAAGTTTGGTGTCATGACATGTTAATTTTCTGAGGTAGGTTTGGAGATGTATGTGAATGCCCTATTCGGAATAGCCATATACAATAACTCGGTAACTCTGCTAATGTTCGCCCAAGCCAGAAAACACTTTGGGTGGACTACTGGATGGATGTCACGGTTCAAATGGCATTAGGGTGAATCTACCCTGAACCATCGCTTTAGTGTCACACCTGATCCGTCAGCTGTGCACCATGTTTAATCAAAAAAAATATATGAGATGCTCTTGTGGAGAGCGTACTTGAAGGCGACTGTGGAGGTGACATATCAATAAGCATCATGAAGCTGTACAAGGCTGCTGGACGCAGCAGCCTTCTCAGCACACGACTGAAAGGCTTATTATGCGAGAACAGCCAATGGATGAAAGCGTGGATACTTCTTAGTCATGTAGGCTACGGAATTTACAAGATCAAGGACATTTACTGGAAAAAGTAACGTCAGTATTACAGTATGTGGATGTTATTCTACCTTGTGTTTATGTTGAGTATGCATATTTTGTTTGTTTACATTTTTTACATTTAAAAGTTTGAGTCAGAACAAAGCAAGATCACAGCACACTCCAACACTTCAGCCATGATATTTATGGAAAGTAATGCCAATTTTATGTTGAACTCATTTTACCTAATGTTTATGTTGAGGATGCTACAGTATGTGTGTGTGTTTTACATTTCAATATGATGAAAAGTATTCTGGTAAAATAGAATTTTATACAGAATAGCAGTCTGTCATTTTAACATTATTTTTTGTATAACAAACAAAAGACATTTAATTTCACTATTTGTGTAGTTCATGTATGAAATTTGCAGTTCAAATGTTTACATTAAAGGAATTGAAATTTTATTCAATTTTATTTATTTGTCATTATTATAATAGCTAAAAACTTTGTAGTTAGACAATTGGATTGAACACATAGGAAATGCAGAGGATAAGGATAGATTGCATTCTCACAGAAAATGCTGGAAGCGGGCTTGCCTTTTGGGGCAGAGATGAAACAAAGTACTATTGAGAAAACAAAGCTAAAAGAAATGTTGGAAAAAAATCCATCCACCCAGTCAGAAGTTATGGGCCAAACAATTCAGCCATCTTGGATTCAGCCGACTTGAAAGTGTTGTAGCTCTGCGTTTTGGGGATATACTAAATGACATACATGGTATTTTAAGTTGGCTAAGGAACACTGCATATAATATAATTTTGAAAATCAACATGGGTCCGAGTGGGATTTGAACTCACAACCTCCATATCTGTAATCCAGGACCTTTGCCATTGATACTAAATGACATACATGGTATTTGAAGTTGGCTAAGGAACACTGCATATATAATTTTGAAAATCAACATGGGTTCGAGTGGGATTCGAACTCCCAACCTCCATATCTCTAATCCAGCACCTTTGTCATTGATACTAAATGACATACATGGTATTTTTTAAACTGGATAAGGAACACTGCATATGATATAAGTTTGAAAATCAGAGTCCGAGTGGGATTCAAACTCCCAACCTCCATATTGCAGGACTGTTACCATTGGACCAAGCAGCTGCCTATGAAAAGCATTACAGCAAGACAATATTACATTGCATTGAAGAGCTGAACAATAGACTTCTAGAACTACAGAGCAGTTGCTCGTTAAGAATAGAATGTTGAGAGAAAGTGACAGTTGAGATGGAACCCTATATTGGCTGCACCTGTTCTGATTGACTGAATGGCAGTTAGTATGGTGCTCTAAGGCAGAGGGCAGAATCAGAAACAGTTTTTTGTCTTTAGCTTGATGTTGCTAAAAAACTAAAAGGAATTGGCACGTGTCCTGCTTACTGATCGGAGTCATACGTGTGATCTCTCTAACAGTCTCTGAATGAAGTTTATAGGTTAAACGGTTCAGTCACAAATAGACCTCTTGTGGGACATGCGCTGACCTCTTGAAAAAGGCACTTCAAGCCTCAATGGGAAAACCAATGTAAAAGCCCTGTCGTTTTTACACACCTGCCATTTAAAAAGTAATGGGAGTTGGGAGATAAAACTTTGACAATTTGGAGACATCCCATAGAGCTCGCTAACAATGCGTCAACTAAACTTCTAGGTGAAAGTGTTGATGTTTTATGAACGAAAAAGCCTCCTACACTCTGATCTTTAGAGTGGCGGAACCTTGGTTCATGAAGGTTCTACCATTGTTTTCAATGGAGACCCAAACTTGCACAAAATCGCCAAAAAGCGGAAAAACGACAAGAGACACGGACACGCTATAGCAGAACAAATGATCTCCAAGCCGAGCCGGTCGTTTTAGTGTTTGAACGGTGTCTCTATCTGGAAAGGCCTAGGAGGAGATCCATTTTCTATTTTTACCGCCCTGCACAAGAGAATAAAGCAAGCAAGCAAGCATAAACTTTACTTAGAGCAGGGTTTCCCAAACTGTGGTGCATGCACCCCTGGGGGTGCGCGGCCTGTCACCAGGGGGTGCCCGAGCTGAATAGAGCAGGGTGGATATGTGTGTTTTTTATCCAGTATGAATGAACGTCAGGTAGTTTTAATTGGAAGGATCCATCTGAAGTGTAATTTTTAACTCACAGACTTGTCATGCAATAAGTTCTATTTTAATTATGGCAGAAAAAAAACATCAGATCGATTGGAAATCAGGATTACCCAAAATGTGCGGTGGTGCAACATTTGCTTAGGGGGTGCGCGAACCACATTGAAATGTGAAAGGGGGTGCGCGGGGAAAAAGGTTTGGGAACCACTGACTTAGAGATTACTAGAATCTGGCCTTGCTCTGCAAGCCCACTTAAATATCCAGTCACTGTTATTTGCTGCAACAATAGAGGTCAGACGAAATATGAACAGTACAATAGTAAAGTGCATTGCAAATACTGAAGTCATCTGTGCGTTACTGGCAGTTATTATATGGTTGTGACGTCATCTGTCGAATGCTCCATTCATTTCAACGGGGCTCCCCAACGTTCGCACGTCTGTTATTTTTCGATAACGGACGGGTTGGTCTATAACAGACCGCTGTCAATGGCAACAAGACTTTTCACTGCTAAAGCGACTTTTCAACAAGACTCTAATCAGCTGCTGTGATAGACAACACCTGTTGTCCTGGCTACCTAGCTGTTAGCGGTGTTCCACAACGGCACTGTTTTGTTTTGCGCAGCAACAATCTTTTGACATTAAATAGGCCTAAAGAAATGTCCCCGCCATGTGTGAATCATTTAAGTATATCCATACAATAAGCGGGTTAACTTTCGGCGAGTCGGTCGCTTTGTGGAATAGCAGCACTTCAGAGAGAACAAGACCCCTCCGCTCCGCGTCGGGGTCTAAAGATTCTCTCTGTCGTGCTGCTATTCCACGGTAGCGACCTTCTCGCCGAACGTTAACCCTTACTTATTACGTTATGGGCATCGTTATTACATTATCAAAGCTTTTTTTTTAGTGTAAGGCCCATAACGTAATAACATGCCCATAACGTAATAACTTATTACGTTATGGGCAGAACGTTATTACGTTATGGGTAAGGAATTTTTATTACGTTATGGGCAAGTTATTACGTTATGGGTTTTATTACGCCCAAATTATTACGTTATGGGCAGTTATTACGTTATGGGCAGTTATTACGTTTTGGGTTCTTACAAGGTCTATTGGCCATACACTACAAAATGCCATTAGGTCAAAGGTGAACTAACTGAAAAAGGAAGTCAGTAAACAGAAGCACATCCAAGCACAAAGACCTGCAATAATTCCATGGCTCCTGGTGAACAATCAGGCCCGTAGCCAGGGGAGGTTCGAGGGGTTCGTTCGAACCCCCCCTCCCATCCCCCACCCTCACTCGAACCCCCCAACATTGGGCCAAAAATGAAAATAACTGTCAGATAGCAGTAATTTGAAGCATTTCATGTCCATTTATGTTAAAATGGGGAGCAACAGACAAACAATTACGGACAGCAACAGACTCACAGCAAACTCATAATGAATAAAATATGTATATTTGAAGTGTGCTCGTGTATTTGAGGACATTGGAAAAGGGAGCCAAATGAAGTCCACTTTCGGGGGAAAAAGATCCCCCCCCTACCACAAGGCTGGCTACGGGCCTGACAGTATACTGAAAGAGCCCTTCACAGGCCCTCAAACCAGGTCCTCCATGAGGGAGGGTTCCTCCTCCACTAGTGCGTCGATCCACTGATAAGGGTATCGGTATCGGTGCAACACTAGTTCCCATCTATTTTATTTTTCAAACGAGGGGGCATTGGCAGCCATGAGGTCATGGGGGCGTTGGCAGGATTATGATGAGGTCAAGGGGGCGTTGGTAGCCATGAGGTCAAGGGGGCGTTGGTAGCCATGAGGTCAAGGGGGCGTTGGTAGCCATGAGGTCAAGGGGGCGTTGGCAGGATTATGATGAGGTCAAGGGGGCATTGACAGGCTTATGACGAGGTCAAGGGGGGCATTGGGAGGCTTATGGTGAGGTCAATGGGGGCGTATGGAGGCTTATGATGAGGTCAAGAGGGCGTTGGCAGGCTTATGATGAGGTCAAGTGGGCGTTGGGGGGCTTATGGTGAGGTCAAGGGGGCGTTGGCAGGCTTATGATGAGGTCAAGTGGGCGTTGGGAGCATAAAAGACTCCTGGTGACTCAAACCAGGTCCCCCATGAGGAAAGACTCCTCCTCCACTAGTGCTTCATACAGGATATCTTTGCCCTCTGGGCTGCCATGAATGTTACCATGCCCCAGGATCTCCCTCATTTGTGCCATACTGTTGGGCTTCCTGAGGATCTCACTGTAGATCTCCTGGCTGATGATTTTCTTATTCAGCAGACGGTCCAGTACGGCACCCACATTTCTCACTCTCTGAATCAGTTCAATGTGATGTTTCTCAATGAAGTGCTCATCTACAAAATGACAAAGTGAAGTATGGAGACAATTTGAAAATACATTTTTGGATGACAGGAGGAGATGGAGAATTGGTGGCAACGTGTGAAAATGGCATCGCAAAGCAAAGCAATGTTTTTTCTAATTCAGCCTCATTTGAACAGACTACAAGCGGCAAATGTGTCAGAAGTAACTGACTTAAGCATGAAAAGCAGCAAAATTGGGTATGGCATCACAGGCACCAAAAGTTAGACTTTGGTAATTATGGTAAAGAGCCGGAATGCTGTTCGGATGGCAACCAAAGGAATATCATGTTCTAAACATTAGCTTCGGTTGTTAGCTTCCTGTGATCGAACATTAACATTTTTGAATATTTTGCTACTTTTCTCGCATTGTAAAGTCCAATGTAATACTTCACCTTCTTTAACGCTGTCCCCATAGTTGGATCGCAAAAAAGTGACAGACGTCTTACCTCCAACCATATATTTTGATGCACTCTGACAAATGCTTCCTCTTGAACCTGAAGCTGCTACAACAACAAAAGAGAATGAGGTCAATCACACAGTCTGCGTATACACATCTTTTCTTTGCCTTTGGAATTGCATTTGTGTTTCCTCGCTCACCCAAAAAGCGATTCAGGCACTTCAGATTATCTAATTATCTAACGTAGGGGTGGGGAACCGTTTTCATTTGGGGGCCACTTCAAATTTTATGAAGTCCTCCAAGGGACATACTACAAAGACAAACCAGAATTTCCCCCTGCACTTTAGGCCTATACAGTATGGAAGGTGGCCACCTTTACAACAGACCCCACCGTCTCCAGATCCCCTGAAATATAAGTTTATTGTATTGCAAATGTAAATTCTAAGATTTCTGTTTCATGTGAAACTGTGTAACATTAAAATTATGTCGGGTACTGGATAAGACGGCCATAAATGCACTTTACTATTTACAATGAGAGATATATAGTACATAGGTTTTTGATACAGAGAAACAAAGTTTGGATCACTAACTGTTATTGGGTTGGAGAACAACTGCTTGTTGACATAATGTGACTGACTGATACTCTATCTATACGGTATACCTGCACCAGGTGGTGTTTATGGTTTTTGGAATGTGGAAATATGATTGGTGACATAAATGAATGTTCTTCTGTAGTTTATCTTTGCTCTCTCACAACATGATGACTTATCAAGAGTAGTTAGTTTGACATAATAAATATGCCTTAAATGAGTTAAGGTGCACTGTGTAATATTTGTATCCATGCGATGAAAAAACGTACAAGTCTGTACCGAAGCAGTTTGGTGCAGTATTCGCGAGACTAATATCATGTAATTTAAACTTTAAAATAGTCTCACATGGAAGAACCGTTTATGTCCACTTGGTAAAATGGAGGCGCACGGAATTGTGATGTCCGCTGTGGACATAAACATAAACTTTGAACAGTTTCAACAAGCATGTTAAACACTACACAAAGCAGCACCAAAGCAGACCCAATTGTTTAACGAATGTCATAAAAGGGAATATCAGATGTTTTTGTAAGAGAACAGAGACAGAGGGCAGTCCTTTTAAGAATGTTTTAAGGTCAGATGAAGCAATAGTACAGCTTTTCAGTAATCTACAGTAACAGCATGTTTTGCATACTCTGCAAAAAGTCTTTAAGGAAAATTACACACCACCAAAAATCAAGGCATGGTGTTGCATCAGGTATCGGAGGCTTTGACTGTATCACAGGTATCATGACCAGTATCATTATCTACAGGACAACATTTAACTGCACAAGAGCACTTGGTTTGAGATGAAGATCAAGTGCACTGCAGCAAGACAAAAACCCCAAGCACACATCCAAAAGCTCAGTGGAATGATTGCAAAATGGAATAACACTGTTCTAAAATGGCAAGCGATGACTTTGGATGTAAATGCAGATGAAAATCTAGGGGCGAATGTGAAATCTGTCATTAGAGGACAGAATGTACCTGTTCAAGATGGTGAAAATACCACCAGAGAAGTGCAAGAAGCTCAACTAAATATAGTACAAAAACATTTGGAGGCGGTCAATGCTGTCTATAGGTGTGCAACCAAACATTAAGGATCTCTAACACACACTCAAACACTCAAGCTGAGATTTAGCAATAGCGTTGCATAGCGCTGTTTAAAAAGTTGGTTCTCCTTCTCCCAGTGGCGGTTCTAGCTTTTTTTTAGCCTTCAGGGGCCAACAGGGTCAACAAAATCTGATATCCAGTGATGACGCGGCTTAGATAAACATCAATTCGCGACAAGGCAATACACACATTATCCAGCGAGTGGCAAGAAAACATCATAGTCTTAATAAATTAAATCACCCATCATAACCTCATTGTTAATAGGCTACCAGCCTTGTTGATTTTGTTGAGTGTATTGCATACTCTAATACATCATTCCTACATATTGCTAATTTTCAAACTTACTTTTTCTACAGTATGCTGAGGGTAAAGACCATCTACGTACTTCTACACTACTATCCAAATACACAAATGAATAATTCAGTATTCATTTTCAAACTTAAGTAAAACATTATGAATCAGTATAATTCGCAATACTTATTCTTTTATTCAATCTATGTGCATGAATGATACATCAAACATAATCAACAACATATAAGATAGAAGCAGATAGAAGTGTTATTGTGGCTGAAACAAAAGACCTCCAGGACCTGCCACAGGTCTAAGTATTTTGATTATAAAATGCTTTGAAAAGTATGGGCTGGAGTATCATAACAACTTAGTCGGTCATGGCTATGGCAGAAATGTTGTTATGACTGGAAAGCATATTATATACATTATAAGGCTCATCGCTTAGGTGATTGTGGATAGTGTAAAATCAGTGACTAAGGCCGGTTGTTTTTTAACTCTTGCACAAGTTGCACAATTTCTTGTCAGGATCTTACGTGCATACAGAATGGCAGGATGCTCTGGACTTCAAAATGTCTGCGGAGAAGCAAATGGGAAAAATATGTTAACATATTAAACATTATGCAAAGATTTGTTTTTCCTATTCAATTAAAGTATTGAATTGAACGCACCTAATAAAGTGTGTGGTTACAACAGCAAGAGAAGAGAATCATCACCATTATGCCATCACTTATAAACATTTTAAATTGCTGAATTAATCTATGTATGCATGTCTGTCTACAGATGTGTGCAATATATCAGTCCCTCCAGTTTTTCGCGATTCAGCGATCGCGTGGATTCATGCAAATTCAATGATATTCCGCATAATTTCACGATGCCACGTAATTCCTGTAAAGCCGCATTTTTCCCGCAAAATTTCCCCTTTGTCCCCTTCAACATTGGAGTTTACTGATTTATATTTTCGTCAAAAAATTAAAATGTGACTACAATACCACCGGAGACGAAAACCAATTGGAAGCATTTTTGTTAATATGTCACTGAAACATTGAAAAATAATTGCCTGCTATTTCGCAAGTCGCGACCCTCATCTCAGCAGCTCCGCGTCTCTTTCCTCCCCTCCCTCACACATAGCCTACACGCAGGCGTCGGTGCTGCACAGCCGTGACCTTTCTTTAACAGCAGTAGCCTACTTTTCAGTGCAATCCTGGCTGGAAAAAGTATTGTTGCCCATTTATCCATGACGAAGAAGTGTATGCAGTCATGAAATAGTGGCGGTGCTGTCGCACAGTAGCAAACATCTTACGTTACATTTTTGCGCAACTTCTCCACTCTCCCCTGTCGCTTTCATGAGCATGCTACCCGACGGTCGTTGTCTGATCTTTTTTCAATGTTCGCTAATGTTTGTAATTTAAGGGTCTAGGTCTATGTCTATGCGTAGGCACAAGCCTTCTGATAACAATCACTGTAGTGCCGATCGCTAAGGATTCGATCGGAAGTGTGGAGTTTTGCAACTTGTTTCAGTCAAGGACACCGAGATAGGAAGTGAACGGCCCTTCCAAGCTTTCACTGTGTTATTGCAATAAAGTCTTGCGAATCCATGCAACCATGCACACAACCATGTCAACGAGAGCGTGTATGCCATCACACCTTTGCATCAAGCAAATAATATGCAACAGCTTGCAATACGAGCACGAGAGAGAGAGAGAGAGAGAGAGAGAGAGAGAGAGAGAGAGAGAGAGAGACGCGTCTTCCAACAGGTGACATTGTAACGCTTGCATACAACCTGGCTACTGTACCCCGCGACGCTCTTCATTAGCCTACTGGTAGGCTATACCCAGAAGTATTTTTTCATAACGCGCAGTCCCGTTTTCCCCCGAAGTCGTTCTAAAATATCGACAGAGATTTATGAGTGTCGCGGCCATGATTTTTTTTACACATTGGACGCACTGGCTTATAAGACGCTCTGGCAGTTTTTGACAATATTTTATTATTGTCAATATTTTATTATTCTATTATATAGGAAGTGTGTTTCTGAATCTCTCTCTCTCTTTTGTCTTAAAGGGACAGTTTGGTCAATTTCAACATGCAGTTGTATTACTCACGCTACCCTTGACTTGTCAGTGCCTGAGATTTTTTCTTCTTCTTCTTCAGCCGTTTCCGAGATCCTGGTCATTGTAATGGGGGCAGCTCTTTGTTTACATTTCAAAAAAACATTTTTATTTATTCCCAAAAACATCCAAAAGGTTATAAAACATCAGCAGACAACTAGCAAACAGCAGTACCTTTTGGGAAAATATTTGGAGTTGGCCTATGTTTCATTTTTTAAAAATGTAAACAAACGCTGCCCCCATTAGAATTGCTCATATCTCGGAAAGGGCTGAGCAGAAAAATGTGGCATCACCAGGTACTGACAAGTCCAGGGTAGTGTGAGCATTACAACTGCATGTTGAAATTGACCAAACTGTCCCTTTAAGCCTGCTTAGACTGATTGTGGTTTTCAGTTACCAAAAAAACCCAGAAAGGGATGCAAAATCTTTGCAAAAAATGAGAAAATGCCGCAAAATCTGTGTCGCAGGATCTGTGAAATGTATATTATATGTCGCAAGACCATAGTTTTCTTTTGGAAATCTAGATCAAAACAGTACTTCTACTTTAATATTGTTAAGCAATGAATAGTTGTCAACTGACAACTTCAACAGGATGCTGGGCATACGTACCTTCAGGTCCAGGTGGCACAGGAAAACTGGTCCTCACCGTCTCCTCTGCTGCACTGGGACGGGTCTACAGAGCAAATGGAAAAATAAAACAATCACAGTTAGTGCAATGAATTAGTTGTGGTCATTTCGATTTGCTGAACAAACAGGTCAAAGCTATTGCTATCCAACCAACAAAATAACAACTTATGATTGTGATGACGCTAGCCTTACAAGTGCAGTGGATTACTTTACAGATGCTTACTAAGGTATTTTCTTTTTCAAGTTTTAGGTCAGGTAGACACTGTATTCAGGGGCAAGTTAAAGGAGACAGGCGAATTTAAACATTCTAACTTCTTTCTCATTAAGGACTACACAAAGGTAGCATAGGAAAGTGTGTTAAAATATAGTGGCTAGGAATGTTTACACTTGAAATAGCCTACAAGGTATAACTTAACACAAACGAAGCTATGCAAAAGGCTGAATGGCCCAAGGCTAAAAGGCATTGCTAACGATGGTTGATTAGCATAATTCACACCTATAATTTGCGATCTCTCTAGGAGTGAAATGGGCTGTTTTTAATCATCACTTTTCACCTTCCAAACCTTGCAAACTGCTTTCAACAGGTCGATTGGAAACAAACAATGATTAGAAAGTATGGGTGCAGTATCTAAACCTAAACCTTACAACAAACAAGAAGATTTGACTCACCAAATAACAAAGTCAGCATGTTAAACTTCCATCTCGTTGCTGGCTGGCATTAAGTTTACAGTTGCTCCTCGTCCTCTTTGATTCGCGTGGAAGGGGAGTGGTTCATCACAGAGTTTTTTAAGGAGGCACCTAAAACTAGCTTTTTAAGGAGGCACTGGATTTTTTTCAAGGAAGACTATTCAGTTGTATTGACGCAATCGGCGCACTGCCACCAACAGTTTGGAGGTGGAGTGACCTGCAGTGACTGCAGTGACCATTTAATTCCCCACTTTTGGTTTTCTCACCAGGTGATTGTCAGAACAGGGGCCGTTCAGGGGCCAATCAAATTGGAGGAGGGGCCTCGGCCCCTGTGGCCCCGCCCCTAGATCCGCCCCTGCCTTCTACGGGCAAACATGCTCCCGAGGCATTATCCCACTCAACCAGAGATTATAATAGGCTACTCCTAGAATCTCTGGTATGATTGTGTGGGCTCATAGGCATTTTCTTCTTAACTGACGGTCAGACTTGAAGCATAATGTTATTAAGCTGTTCTGGTTAGGAAATAATGCAATGCCCGTTTTCTATTGTGTTCATCCATGTGCGCGTGCCTGCCCCTGAAACATTTGATTTGGAAACATTTGCAGAGTAATGCACATATTCATAGATACAGGTGTAAGAAACACAGTGTAATTAAGCCGTTGTGGTAATCAAATTATTCAATGCCCCCTGTCTGTCTGATATTGATCTCCGTGTGTCTTGCTCACGGCCTCCTGTGTCAGTGTTACTTGACGACGGGGCTGGAAAAAGTTGGCCGTGTCTTACCTGGATTTGCTGCACAGTTGCTTTTACTGGTACCTGCTGCATCTTTTCTGAAATATATATGTAGAGAACCCCTCAGGCTTTTGCTTCTTCATCTCTTTTTCGCCTTTCTTTCCTTTTCAGCGCTCCTGACTTGTGCATGTTGACTAATTGGCTCACGCACTGACCACTTATCGAAGGATGTCGTCTTTTTTTCTAGAAAGACCAAACCATTTTGGAAAAGGGGTGATGGTCAAGTCAAGTCAACTTTATTTATATAGCGCATTTCATACACATGTGCAACTCAATGTGCTTTACAAATACAAAGAGCCTTTAAAAGTATTTAAAAGCCAAAGAAGATTTCAAACATTAAGATAAAACATATGATAAAAAGAAAATGGAAATAAATAAATAAAAACATATAATTTAAGCTAAGTTGAAAAAAAAAGCGCTGCGATAAAACATATGGTAGAATAAAAATTAAAATTAAATACATAAAATTTAGGTTACGGGTAGGCATCTGCAAAAAGCTTCGTCTTGAGTCTAGATTTAAAACTTGTAACAGATGGTGCATTTTTTATGTCATCAGGAAGATGGTTCCAAAGCTTTGCAGCATAGAAGCTAAAAGCTGCCTCCCCACACTATGTTTTGACTCTAGGCATTACCAGCAAATTCTTCTCCGTTGACCTTAGTGACCTATTTGGTGCATAGAGCTGAAACATATCCAGCAGATAGGTGGGTCCCATTCCATTTAATGATTTGAACACGAGAAGCAGTGCCTAAAAAATCAATTCTGTAGCTTACTGGGAGCCAATGCAGTGATCTCAAGATTGGAGTAATGTGGTCAAACTTCCTTGTTTAAGTAAGTACCCTTGCTGCACCTGAAGGGGCAGCCACGGCACAAGAATTTCTGTTTCGGATGGGCCAGACCATTCAGTCATTGTCACATAGCCTACCATTACAACATAATGTCACAGAATCCATGTAAACCTAATGGAACAAACAGGAAGTTACCTCATACCTAGACAGTGTTGTTTTTAGGCTATGCAGGGCACATGCATGAAGGGCAACGAATGCATAACGAGCAAGCATACACCAGCATTTTCTGTGAGGAAATGCAATCTAGTTATTATGATAACTAGTCCCTACAGTTAATTTTATGAAACTTTATGAAGAAAGACCTGGGCAAATATAGCCCATTCCATTCAGTAGGCTCATCATTTCTCATGAAGTAGGCCCTAGGCTAATTGAATGTTCAGTTGTTTAACCTCTCACACGAAAGTAGGCCTATATGGCCCAATCAGGTTTTTTGACCCTACCACGAAAATCATGATCATTGCCAATCACAAATAAAGAATGTTCTAATGTTTCCAATCACTTTTAAAATCTAACCGAGGGTGCTCCATTTGTGCAAAAGGAAATATTGACTCATAAAACAATAGGCCTAGGCCTACAGTTCAGAAACTCAAGGCTGGGAAACGAATGAGCAGGCACAGTGGGGGTTTGGGGGGGGATATAATATTGGTAAGCAAAAATTCTGTAACCAAGCCAATGGGGGTCTCCCCAACAAGGTTTTTTTTGTATTGCATCCATCACGCACTTGAAAATACAATCCAAATGTTTGTGTTGTTAGTAATACCGCAGCAAACACGAATAGGCTACTCTGTAGCGACCAAGGATCACTGAACAACCACCTACGTTACTCCGTGGTTGACAACTGTGTCAATTATAGGGGAGGACCAATATCCCGGTGCCTACCTTGCGTTGTCTTGACTGCAGAATGTATCCCAGAATGTATTCCAACCTAATCCACGCGTTTCCACAATCATGGTCCTAAATTCCAAGGTGTAATCCACATATAGGCCTTGTAATGGCAAGAAAGGCCATTGTGCTACAATTTAGCTATCCCACTCAGCGCACTTGTGTGACTCATGTTATCCGATAGGCATTACATTGTTCATTCGTTTCTTCTTGCTTTTGTCCACATCCATAACAGTTCCGTGTCGGAAAAAGGCGCGTTATTGAACAATCAACGTTTGCCCAGTGCTTGTTACAGCACGTGGATTAATGCTTCACAGACGTTTTTGAAAACACAATACACTGTAAATGAAACACCTTGCTGTCTGTGCGATGTCATCTGACCTGGGACAGTTTGGTGGTTTGGCAGTAGCCTACAGAGAGTAATGTGTCGTCTTCAAAATTAACTTTTATTATAAAAGCAACTGTCTTGAGCCAAAAATGTAGAGCGTAATGTAAACTGGCGTCTGCGCAACATCCAGTGAGAGATTATGTCGCTTGATTTTCAGTTTGTATTTGCGCTGGATTTTGACGCTTGAACCAATTGGAAGGGGGGGACCCTCCAGATGGGCGTACTTTGACTGACTAAATTGTCGTTGCGCTGTTCGGCAATTGACATTTTCAGGCTGTCGCTGATGCAAACCTATTGGGAGGGGGGCCCCCTCGAGCAGGGGGTATTAGAGAGGCGCTGTTGCTTCCCTCGCAGCAGAGCCCTTCATACAGATGACAGTGCCTTATTATAAAGCTATTTGAAATCGTCATTGCTGTTGGGTACATAACCTGTCGTCCTTGGGGGCCCCACCTACTCGGGGGCCCTAGGCAACTGCCTACATTGCTTACCTTAACGCAACGGGCCTGGACTTAGTAATGGCTTTAATGTGACTGATGAAGCTTAGGTCACTGTCAATAAGGACGCCAAGGTTTTTAACCGTATCCTTTGTTTTCAGCCCCTCAGTTTCCAGGACAGTAGCAATCTTTTGTCTCTCCTCCTTTTTCCCAAATATAATAACTTCAGTTTTGTCCGTGTTTAGCTGGAGGAAATTGTGGGACATCCAATTGTTAATTTGGTCAACGCAATGATAGAGTGATTCAAGGGGGGTGTAGTCATTGGGGGACATGGATAAATAGAGTTGGGTATCATCCGCATAGCAATGGTAATGTATTGACTTATTCATGATAATATGTCCCAGTGGGAGCATATATAGATTGAACAATAGTGGTCCCAAAATGGAACCCTGGGGGACCCCACAGTTCAGGGACATCTGAGATGAGATGTGGCTACCAATGGCGACAAAGAAACTTCTTTGTTGTAGGTATGATTTTAACCAGTTGATCACTATGCCAGTAAAGCCAACCCAGTGTTTGAGTCTATGTAATAGTATAGCGTGATCAACTTTGTCAAACGCTGCGCTTAAGTCTAAAAGCCCCAGAACAGACATTTTGCCAGCCTCAGAATTCAGTCGTATGTCATTCATAACTCTAATATGAGCTGTTTCAGTGCTGTGGTAGGCACGGAAACCTGATTGAAACTTGTCGAAGCAGCTATTGGACGTTAGGAAGGCAGTTAATTGATTAAAAACTATTTTTTCTATTATTTTACCCATGAATGGTAAATTAGATATGGGTCTATAGTTATTAAGTACCAATGGATCCAGGTTGTTCTTTTTAAGTAATGGTTTTACAACAGCTTCTTTCAGACAGCCTGGGAATATGCCAGTTTGTAGTGTTGATGATCTGAAGTAGGTCAGGTGATATCAGGTGTAAGACGAATTTGAAGAAGGCTGTTGGTAGAATATCTAAGTTGGATGTAGAGGAGCTGAGACTTTGCACAATTCTGCTAAGAATGTCCAAATCAACTAAATGAAAAGTTCTCATGGAGTTTAGAGACAACTTCACTGTATCAAAGTGGTCCACGTCATGGGCCAGATACACCTGTGTGCGGATGTTTGTATAGTATATCACGAAAGTGAATACACCCCTCACAGTTTTGCAGATTTTTGAGTATATCTTTTCATAGGAAAGCATTACAGAAATGTCACTTTGACACAATGATTAGTGACCTTTTAACAACATATTTAACCGCTTAATTTTTTTGTTCACTCAGAAAAAAAACAAAATACAGCCATTAATGTTTGGACATGTACTCACAAAAGTGAGTACACCCTAGATTCAAATCCAGTAGAGAAGGGGCTATGTTGGCTCGAATCGTCTCGAAATGAAACGAAATTAAAAGGGATGACAAGGGAGGTCATCAGTGTGCGTTTCAACCTTTCTTTGCATTGAACGTTTAAATTTGGAGTCTGCATCTGGCTTAAATAGATTGGTGTGAGATTTGAATGCAATCCTATGGAGAATATCATGATCTGCTTCAGTAGTCACAGTGCATGTTGACATGCATGTTTCTTTTAGGTGTATTTCAGATTGCCAATGTTGACAGCATTCATGCATCCCCAAACCATGTCAGTCCCACTACCATGCTTGGCTATTGAGAGGATACACCTTTTTTGTAAAACTTACTTGTTTACCACCACACATGCTTGACACCATCTAAAGCAAATTTGTTTATCTTGGTCTCTTCAGATCACACGACATGGTTCCAGTGATCCAGATCCTTGGTCTGTTTATTTCTCTTGAGACCAAGATAAACAAATTTGCTTAGATGGTGTCAAGCATGTGTGGTGGTAAACAAGTGAGTTTTACAAAAAAAAGTGTATCCTCTCAATAGCCAAGCATGGTAGTGGGACTGACTGTTGTTAAAAGGTCACTAATCATTGTGTCAAAGTTACATTTCTGTAATGCTTTCCTATGAAAAGATATACTCAAAAATCAGCAAAACTGTGAGGGGTGTATTCACTTTCGTGATATACTGTACGTATTATTTCAATCTTTACGTTAACAAGGCCGACAGGCAGACAACAGATGTGTCCCTCTATGCCAGTTCCAACTATGCCATTTTTCCCCCCAAACGCCCCCCCTGGACTCCTCCTAGCCTGTCAACGCGCCCCCCCCCCCCCCCCCCCCCGAGGATGTACTTTTTGTTTATTGGTCATCATGGACACTCCAAATATTGTGGCAGGCAGCAAGGCAGCAAAATGGCGAGACATGGCTTTATTTTTTGCAGTTTAGGGTATAATAAGCTTATCATCATTCTTGGATTTGGAAAAGAACCATAGGCTATGATTTGAAATTTCACATAGCCTAGATGAAGTAGGCTACATTACAAATTACCAGACATTTATTAGGCCTAACAACCTTTAGTATCACGCCATTTCAGCATTATGTGCATGTGGGAAAGAATCTAAACATCGACAAATAATAAATAAATAAAACCGTTTGGGTGAATCATGCGCTTATGGGTTGAGCCTTTAGGTGAATTATGGACTTTTTTTCAAGCTTCACCGTCAAGGCACAAAGCAGTGAACTTCCGTGCCAGAGTTTATCAAATGCACACGACTGCAAAGCAATTACGAAAGACGCGTTCTCTACTGTACTCTCTCTGAGCGCAACGAAAAGCACCATTGCCCTTCCAAATGGCAGTTGGTTTGATTTTTTAAACTCACTGCATTTTTTTAAAAACACGCATTTTGTGCATTAATAACGTGAAACTCAATTACCCAGAATGCTGCACGTGAGCTCTCTACTACCTTAATAATGTGTTAATCCGACGCTAGATTTCTTAACTGATGAAAATCGAAGGCAGAAATCAACATTGTAGTGTCTAAATATGAGGTCGATTGGTCTATTTGTGGCGTACATCACGATCGTCTGAGTTGTTGGCCTCACGTTTGTCAGTTAGCCTGTGGCTAGGCTACTTTTCGCCAACGTTAGCATCCGGTTTAGTATAGAAAGGCTATGCTTGCACGCATTCGCTCCGGTCCAAAATGGCAAGTCTGCCGCCTTGTGGCCACAGGAAGGAACAATTTAAAGAAAGCGTTTCAGACGGACAACAATTTAATGAAAGCGTTTCAGACGGATGGACGGACGGACAGACAGACCCTGTTATAGAGATGCTGGACGCATCTAAAAAAGGATGCAAACTCATTGCATTTGCTCACTGAGAGGAACTCAGAGGGCATTTGATTAGGAGGATTTGCTAACTTCTCAACAGTGCCAAATAGGACGTGTGCATTATTCATATTTCTATTAATTATGTCAGAGAAAAAAGATTGTCCAGCTATGTAAATGTCTTGGTTGTATTTCGAGATCGAGAGCGTGTGTTTATAGATTTGGTAGTGGATTCACGACACTGTCTCTCAGCTCTCCTACATTCTTGCTTTAGCAATTTAACTGTGGGATTCATTCTCCAAGGTGCTTTTTGATGTCCCACTGTTTTGTTTTTGAAGGGGGACAATAGCATCCATAATATTGGTCATTCTTGAATTAAAATTAACCATGAGATAATCTGCATTCTCTAGTGTTTGACTTTGGGTTCGCAAGAGGGCGTCCTGAAGGAGTGCTGCTGTCTCACCATTGATAATTCTCTTTTTGACTGTAACAGATTCCCTTTGCACATGAGGGTACATAGAAACATGAAAAAAATGCAGAAATGATCAGAAAAACAGAAATCTTTCACAGTAGCACAAGCATTGAGACCCTTTGTTAGCACTAAGTCTAGCGTGTGGCCTTGATTGTGTGTTGGTCCTGTTACGTGCTGTGTAAGGCTGAAAATATCAATAAGACTTAATAATTCCTTAGCATAGGCATCCTCTAGGTCATCAATACGGAAATTAAAATCTCCTGTTGCTACTATGCATTCATACTGCACACAAACATTCAATAACAGCTCACCAAACTCTTCTAAGAAGAGTGGTGCAGAAAGTTTTGGAGGTCTATAGACAGTCAATAATAATATGTCAGAAGAGCATTTTAAAACTGCCGCCAGGTATTCAAAAGATGAAAAATCCCCAAGTGTTGTTTTTTGACATTGAAATAGTGACTTGAAAATAATTGCTAACCCCCCTCCCCGTTTGTTCTGCCTTTCTGTACTAATGAAATTAAAATGTCGGGGAGTTGCTTCAATAAGGGTAGTAGAACTAGTTTCTTTTTCCAGCCAGGTTTCAGTTAAAAGTAAAAAATCAAGGTTGTGATTACAGATAAAATCATTCATTACAAAAGGCTTATTTCTGAGAGATCTGGCATTCTGTAAGGCTAACTTGGCATTAAGCATTGGCATCGTTTCCACTGAAGATTTTTTAGGGACGGGCCTGAGATTGGCCAAGTTTATCCTCTTGGGGGAATTACCCATTGTTACCTCTCTCTGAGTAAGAGTTTTTTTAGGTCGCCAGTTTATCTGCACAGGAATTGTTCCGGGCTGGGAAGAGTGGCAGTAGGGGGAGCTATGGGCTGCAACATTTTGAGATGGGAGAGTTTGAGCGGAGGCAGAAGGAGAACTGTGGGAAATGCTAGTTGTTGTTGGAACATGCAGTCAATTTGGCCTACGTGTGGTGTTTCGCTCGGCATTACGAACAGTTCACCGAATATTTTCGGCAAGAATGTCGGTGCCCACCATGCTCGGATGCAGCCCATCTAAGGAGTAAAATGACGCACGCTCCCAGAACAAATCAAAGTTATCAATAAAGCCAAGGTTCTCACCACACGAAGCAGTTCTCAGCCACGTAGACAGGCTAAACAGCCTGCTGAATCTCACGTCGCCTTTTCGGAAAGTTGGGATGGGGCCAGAGATAAAAATCATTTTTCCGGTGGTCTTCAAAAACTGGAAAAGTTCCCTGAATGCGGCTGCCATATGCTCAGAGGGGGCCCGAGCAGTGTCATTAGTGCCAATGTGAACAACTATTGTGTTTACAGATGTCGGAAGTGAGGGAAGGAGTGATGTAAGCCTGTCATGAAGTATGGGGACTGTAGCACCGGGTAGGCAGTGAGTGATGGCATTGAAATATCGTACATGTTTTATGATAGAATCCCCAATTACTAAAACCGATGGAGGAAAAAGGGGTTGTGGGCCTGATTTCAGAGGGTTAACCTGGTTAACCAGCGAGGGCCGTGGGGGTTCATCTCTCCAAGGGGGTATTGGGAGGGAAAGTAATCTCATCGCCCCCTGCTGGCAACGTTCCAAGCCCCTGCAACAAATGAATGGGTTTTTTCTTTGAAAAATTACATCTCGGCCCTGACGACGAAGTAGAAGTAGTGGCAGTCATATTATAGGCAAGTTGGCCCGTTTTATCGAATCAGGTGGTAAAATGTTTGGTTTTTCACTGATCTGAACTGATTTAAATATTCTTTAAGTAAGGGTTAACGTTTGGCGAGAAGGTCGCTACCGTGGAATAGCAGCACGACAGAGAGAATCTTTAGACCCCGACGCGGAGTGGAGGGGTCTTGTTCTCTCTGAAGTGCTGCTATTCCACAAAGCGACCGACTCGCCGAAAGTTAACCCGCTTATTATATGGATATACTTCAATGATTCACACATGGCAGGGACATTTCTTTAGGCCTATATAATGTTAAGTCTATTATAGTTTTTAATGTCAAAAGATTGCTGCGCAAAAACAAAACAGTGCCATTGTGGAACACCGCTAGGCAACAGCTAGGTAGTGTAGGGTCTCCCAGCCACTTCTCCTCCCTTCCACTAGAGGGCGCTGAGCCCAAAAGACTGTTTACAATGAACCACTGAAGGACGCCCCTTACAGTGATCTACAGTAAGCTATACAAAACCATGCTACAAACAGTATTCTTGCTCTCTTTTCCGTTCGCTCTTCAGCAGGACGGAGCTGCGCACACAAAGAGACTGTGCACATAAAAACTCTGAACATAGTTTTTATCTGATATTTAGGCCGAATACAGATAATATAACGCTTAGTTCATCCCTACACAGCTGTAAGTTCATTTTCTTTGCAAAGTTTCAATCAGAGACAACAGTGTCTTTGGTTTCTACTGTTGGAAGGCAGTAGCCCATTCGGTAGCCTGGACGTTCCTGCTCAAGACTTCATCCGGATTCATTTGTGGAACTTTGATGCATCAATTGTTTCACGCCTAAAGCATTGCACGGCCGGACTGTGCGAGCAACTTTTCCCAACCCTTCCTGTCTCGCTGGAGCGAGAATCGGACCGGACGTTTGGACACAGACTTCGTGTGCTGTTGGACACTCGCCTACACATCGAGAATCGGACGCCTTGGACCCCCACAGACTGCGAGCGCTGTGGTGAACAAGCCGACCACAACCTCCGAGGATAACCACTCTCTCCTGAGAAGGCTGGAAGCCTTTTCATCTCCTTCACAGTAGGCATATCTGGGCAATATTACTCTACTGTCAGTTTAGATATGTTTTGAAGAAAGCTTAGCTGATTTTCATATACATGTCTGATTCCCTTGTCTCCCTTCTGTTTAGTTAGCAATCTGCTATCACTAACTCTCCCGGTTGTTTACTAGTTGCTACGTCTCATTCGAAACGATCGGAGTGTTTTCAAGCATTGTTTGGACGCATATAAATGTTCGGAACGCTCCGTGAACCTCTCGAATGCGATCGTGCAATTTCTAAACATCTGTGCGCGCGCGTGTTTGTTACTGTGTGCACGGCCTCAAACAGGCCCTGCCTTGATTAGCTAGACAGCTGCTAATCTCCACAGCATAAGCTGTCCCTACTGACACACAGTCACCGCTTCTCTCTCTCTCTCTCTCCTCCTCTCTCGAGAATAATCACGCTTGTAGAAACCCCAGGACAACCCCTGTGCCTCTCGGTACAATTTGAGTAGAACCTTTCCACTGTACTGTCCGCCAGACAGTCATTATTGTCCTGTGCTCGCTGCAAACTTTCTGAGCTCGTGCTAGCTAACGCTCGCCGGCTCTGTGTGCATTCCCATACCTAGACAATATTTCCCCACACATGTGAGTTGCCATATTTGTAGTCGACTACAGATATTGCTCTAGACAACCCGTCTCTCACTCCCTGCTCTGTCTCGGTTCTTTCTCTCTCTCTTCCATTCGGAATAGCGTACATTAATTACAGAAATCCCAGACACCGTTGCAGGCCCCTAGCCTCACCGGAGAGCTAGCTCTACCTGCTATTACCTTAGACTAGGTAGCTACTAGCTACCATAGCCTTTTGTTCTGCCTGAACTTTCTGTAGCCAATGTTAGCTTGGCTTGACCAAACACACACACGCGTTTGATCCGCCATTTCGTGTCCCCAAGGAACACATACGCACCCCCCCACCTACAACAAACACACACACACACACAAACACAGGCTAGAAGCCTCTCTTTCTCCCTCTCTCTTTTCCCCTCTTTTTTGTTTTATTTGCTTTCCTTGTTTTATAGTATTTGTGCCTTATGATTGTATTATTCCATTTAACCGACATCGAATGTAATGCTTTATTTAGATTACTTGGTAGTTAATAAAAGTTATTCATTTGATTTTATTGCATTTTGTCTGTTATTGCATTGTGTACGTACGGAATCAACTTACTTAGAACTTTTGCCTCCAACTGAGTTTTGTGCCCCTTGTGTTGACCGTCACGGTGAACAGTTAGGTTTAAGTCTCATACCTTGAAGGTGACTGCTTCATTGTACTGCCAATCACAACGTGTACAAGTACTCCTATTAGTCTTGATCTTTTGCAATTCATTGTGAAATACTGAGATTAATATCCAAATCAAATGAGACTGATTTACTTATGAGACTGATTTATTTATGAGACTGATTTATTAATGAGACTGATTTATTTACATTTTTGATTGATTAATTGTGACTTATTACATAAGTCGAGCTTATTACATAAGTCATAATTGATAAATCTCCCAAAACGCGACTGTACCTACATATTTTGGTTACCCATGGTGTGAGGACTTATTCTGCGAGCCCAGTAATGTAATCTCAATTGCATAACTGCAATTGCCCCTACACATGTGTTGTCTATCACAGCAGCTGATTAGAGTCTTGTTGAAAAGTCGCTTTAGCAGTGAAAAGTCTTGTTGCCATTGACAGCGGTCTGTTATAGACCAACCCGTCCGTTATCGAAAAATAACAGACGTGCGAACGTTGGGGAGCCCCGTTGAAATGAATGAAGCATTCGACCGATGACGTCACACCATATAATAAAAAGCTAATACAGAACTACACTGACTGGCATGTGTGACGTATTTACTCCATGTAATTAGCAAGGGCAAAAAATGACATAAGATTTTCAAATTAGTAGTTCATCCTATTGTGTACGCTGAAAAATGTTTCTGGTGTTATAGTTCCTAGTCATATCTTTGTAGGATTTTTTTTTAAACTTGTCTATGGGAGTTGCAATAGGATCGCCCTGGTTTTTGGAACGTCACCGCTAGGATCGCTGTTTTCTACTTTCCCTCCCAATGTCATTAACGGGGGTCTGTGAGAGAGGACACACTCCAGAACGTCTCGACACCGTCTCCTTCAACATCCTTCGGCGATCGGCGGAACCACTGCCACGGCGCCCAGCAACAGGAGCAGCGGCCACGGCAGCGACCGGTGACAGAGCAGCTGTTCGGATCCTGGTGGCTGTGCGCCCAGGAGCGGCACGGTGGCCGGCATGCGCAACCGGTAGCAGCATCTCCAGCTGGTCGCAGCACCAGGCTCGACCTCACCGAGCGGAACCAATGCAGCCGCCGTTTGCCTTGGCAACGACAGGTCGAGGGGGACATCGGCACACGACGGTGGAACAGCTGTAGGAGATGTCTCCAAGTCGCTCCTGGTCCTCTCTATCGCTGGCGGTTGAGTGGCGCATCTTGGTGAGCCGTCCGGTGATGGGAATGTCAGCGGGGCCTTAGCTGCAACAGCGTCAGGTGCAAGCCCCCGGTGGACAGGGTTCAGTGGGCCATCCGCCGAGCTTGGCGGTTGTTTGGTCCCATCCAGCAGAGTCGGAGATGTTCCGGAGGGTACGTCGAGCTGCTCCTCAGACAGCACAGCAAATTGGTTTGAGAGCTCCAATGCAGCCAAGCCCTGGAGGCAACCCAGCTGGCTAGCTGGCCGCCTGCTTCGATGGCGAACAACCACCTCAGCGCTGGTCGACGCTGGTCGACGCTAGTCGCCTGGATTGTTCCATAGCGACCGAGATATAACCGGATAAAAGTTCATCTTTTTTCTTCAGTTCTGTGGTTAGCCTCACCAGTTCTTCCTTCAGGTGAGTGTTTTCATTTACAGTCTTTAACAAGAGCTTTGAGTTCGCTATGAGCTCAGGCGTTGACATGCCTCTGTTAAAAGTCCAAGAAATTAAAATTGTCCAAAATAGTCCAAGAGGAAGCGTGGATAAAAGTTAAAAATGACTGCAATAAAATACTTTTAAAAAGCGATTTAAACGCTGGCACTCGAGGTTGTCAGCGTTGTTTAAGCGTCCGACTTGAAGGATAATGTAACGTGGAATGAGGACCTTGAGAGCTGAACATTCTCTGGGGGTTATTGGCCGTTTTTTTCAAGGGCAATGAAGGCAACTATCTGTAAGCCATTGTTTGAATGCAAATAAAGCACTTTTCTTCCCCAAATCAACACATTTTGAAGTGACCATATAATAATTAATCCCAACGTCATTAATCCCTAGTCCAGGGCCCGGGATAAAAAGCCCCCCCTGTCGGCGGGCCTGCACACACACACACACACACACACACACACACACACACACACACACACACACACACACACACACACACACACACACACACACACACACACACACACAATATACCGTATGTGAGGACCCCAATTGTAACCTATATGAATACTCATGAAACATATTGTCACGTATACTGAGCAATATATTGAATTTAGTTGTTTTGATCAACCCACTGCCATACGTACCCTTGGTTCACTTGCTCCATGGGGAAGGACTCCTGCTTCATCGACACCTTGTGCTTGAAATCTTGGTATTTCAGTTCATTCATGAGGAAGGGCTCTTCTTCCATCAGCACCTCACACAGGATGTCTTTGACTTCTGCACTGCTGTGAATGCTTCTTAGCACCAGTAGAGCCCTCATCTTGTCCTGGCTGGTTGGCTGGCGGCGGACCTCAATGCAGTCGTCCTGGGTGATGACGTCCTTCTCCAGCAGACGGCCCAGGATGGGATCCACATTTGATACTCCCTCTGTCAGCCGTCTGAAGTTCTTGTCAATAAAGTGCTTTTCTGAAGAGTGAAGAGACAAGTTGAACACTTAGTGGACTTTTGAGGAAGAGAGAGGATAACAACTAACAATTATGCCTACTGTGTGTAATTCCTCGTAATATAATTCAGGGTGATCTCACAGAAATCTATGAACACAAGCTCCTAAGACTGATATTAGTTGCAGGCACATGAGCTCTTGGAGATTGTAAAAGTGGGACCTCCGTACATCTAAAAAAATAAAAAAAAGTCTAGTTATAAACTGACCTCTCAGTTTAAAGGATTATCTCCTCCTTCTACTGCAATGTCAAGTAAATATACCAAGTGTGTGTGTGTGTGTGTGTGTGTGTGTGTGTGCGCGCGCATGCTTGCGTGTGTGCAATTACCCCCCATCATCTGTCTCACTGAAGTTACAGCAGCAGGCCCTGTGAAAATGAAAGTGAAAGTCACTGTCTGGGGAATCAGGAGGCAAGATGGACATTTATGCCTCTTTTCCACTGCCGGTTTTCTGATAAGCCTTCAGCTTGACACAGCGTGACAGGGTTCTGAATCCATCTATACATTGTAAGAAAAGTCTCAGGACGTGGAGTGAAGAGACACATCAGTGGGGTACAGAGAGAACAGAGACCTTCCCTTTGTATGGAAACTCCCACTTCAGCATTTTTTAAGTGTAACATCATTAAATGTACAGTGAGGAGAATAAGTATTTGATCCCTTGCTGATTTTGTTGGTTTGCCCACTAATAAAGACATGATCAGTCTTTAATGTTAATGATAATATGTATTCTAATATGGAGAGACAGAATATCAGAAAGAAAATCCAGAAATTAACTCTAAAGAATATATAATAATTGATTTATATTTAATTGCGGGAAATAAGTATTTGATCCCCTGCCAACCATTAAGAGTTCTGATCCCGCAGATCAAATGGCACTTCCAATCAACTTGTTATCTGAATTGAACACACCTGTTAATAGTAACCTGCACAAAAGACACATTGAAACTGCAGAATCAGTCCATAGAATCAGTCAATCAATCAAACTAAACTCGCCAACATGGGACAGACCAAAAAGCTGTCAAAGGATGTCAGGGACAAGATTTTAGAACTCAATAAGGCTGAAATGGGCTCCTGGATATTAAAGAGCAAACTGTTTGTAGGAGCCATATTTGTGATTTTTGTGACTTTTGACTTATTTTCTGTTTACCTGTAAAAAGAAGACTTTTAGTTTGTTAAATACTTACCTTATATTTGTTTATGTTTTATATACTTACCTTTTATGTTTGGAATCATCCTGTGTTTGAATATTTAGCTCTTATTTACATACCTGGACCTGAACACACTCCGTCTCGCCTACACACCTGTGAAGTGATTAGGCACTGTGAACCACTCCCTCCGACGCGCATTGGTGGCGCGAGTCACAGATTTTAATTAATTGGTACGCTCACAGGTGCCTGGCAGACAGAGTGTGGGTCAGGACATAGTTTTCGACCGCATAGATAGCGTTATCAAAGCTTTACTGCTTATTTTCTTTGTTTGCTTAATGAAATGGAAAGTCAACCGGACTGTAGACAATAAAATGGAACAACATCTCAAGTTTATGTCACTCTCCGTGCGTGCTTAATCAGGAATGCGCGTCTGAAACGCCATACTCTGTCTCACGTGGCCAAGGAAAAAGTTTGGTGAGAAAATTGGCCCTTACATAGTCGAAAACTTTCCGAAGATTGACGCAGGATCACACAACTGGACTATACCTTTGGAATACCGTTGTGGTTGGATGTGCGAAGGAAAGGAAAAGTTTGCTGCAAACTCCGAAGTTAAAAGGACACACGCGACGAAGAGACTTCAGCTGCGTTGTGAGTAATCAATGAATGGATGTTTGGAAAATACTTGAACGGAGGAAAAGCAGCACAACTTTAATTCTTAATTCTCCATGTGTTGAAAACGGGCAATTTATCATGAGTGACTCTGAAGAGCAGAGTGCCGCTGCGGAGGAAGAGTTTAAAACGCTCTGCTTGAGTAGACGTGGAAAGTTAGGAGCATGTACAAGGAAATGCAATGAAATTAAACCCTTGCTCGTCGAAAATGGAGACGAGAACAAAGTAGAGTTACTCATGAAAGACTTTGCAGTTTGCTTGAGAGACTTTAAAGCCATTCACGCGAAAGTGCAGGATTTCCTAGATGATGAGGGAAAAGAAAATGACTACTCTGAGTGGTACGAACCACGAATTACAAATTTGGAATACTTTATGAAAGACGTGGATGCATGGAAATCAAAACAGCGCACGCTGGAGGAGTTGGTTGACGTCAAGGACAGTGTATCTAACGTTTCAAGAACCTCTGTGAAATCCTCCTCCTCGTCTGCTAAAGCGGCCGCTGCTGAGAAAGCTGCGCTAGATGCGCGCTCCAAATCCTTACCAGCACTGCATGCGCTGAAGATGGAGGAAACGGCTCTGAAATCCAAAATGGAACAATTAGAATTAAAATCACAGATGGATGCTGCCGATGCCAAGCTCCAAGTGTTGCACGAAGATTCTGAACAGCAGGTAGTTATAGTCCTAGATGAAATGAACGAGTATCACACTCAGAACATGGCCCAATTGGAGGAACACACTTTCCCTGAAACATCTGCTATTGAATATGCCCCCGTTGCTGCTGTGCCAAAGACGCCATTACAAAAGGTGGTAAAACACATCAGCAAAGGTGAGCAAATGCCAACTAGGCCAACTTCATCTAGTCCCAATGATGGCTCTAGGCCAAACAACACTGTCTCAGATCTTAATACAACAATGTTGCAAACGCAAAAAGAGCTTACAGAATTAATGTTGCAACAGCAAAATTTGTCATTACTGCCTCAGAGAGAAGTGCCTGTGTTTAGTGGTGATCCACTGTCTTACCAGACATTCACACATGCATTTAAATATCTTATCGAAGACAAAACAAGCAACTGCCAGGATAGGCTGTACTTTCTAGAACAGTTTACATCAGGCCAGGCCAAAGATCTTGTGCGTAGCTGCATGCACATGAATCCTACTCTAGGCTATAAAGAGGCAAAGCAACTGCTTGAACAGCACTTTGGCAACGAAATGAAAATTGCAAATGCATACATTGAAAAGGCCTTGAACTGGACACCCATAAAACCAGATGATGGAAAAGCACTGCATGCATATGTACTCTACCTCAAGCAATGCCTGAATGCCATGAACGATCTAGATCACATGGATGAGCTAAACATAGCATCAAATCTGAAATTGCTGTTGTCCAAGGTCCCATACAAGCTGCGTGAAAGATGGCGCACAAAAGTGTACGAATCCGAACAGAAAAAGACACGCATCAAGTTTAAACACCTTGTTGAATTCCTTGAGACCCAGGCAAACATTTTACTGCACCCCATATTTGGGGACATCAAAGATTCTGTCCCAATTAAGCATGTAACATCCAGAGTGCCAAGTCCAAATACACGAAAGATGAGTTTTGCAATCTCTGTAGTCTCACCTGTACACAAAATGCCTAGACAGCCCCCTACCTTGATCACTTGCAGCTTTTGTGACGAGGCTCATTCAGTAATTGACTGCCCACAATTTGCATTGGAGTCACAAGACACCAAAGTAGAGCATCTTAAAAAGAACGGACATTGCTTTGGCTGCCTGAGAAGGGGTCACATGAGTAAGGAGTGCCAGAAAAGGCTCATATGCCAAACATGTCAAGGGAGACATCCCACAGTGCTGCACATTGACCGCCGGCCCGCTGACCACATGCAGCAGATTTCACCTCAACCCACCAACTCTACCGACATCCACACTGCAGCCCCACTGGTGGCAGCAAATCATGCAGAAACAGGGGCCAGCAACACCTGTGCCATGGCCATTGTACCAGTCCAGGTTAAAGCAGCTGGGAGTTCAACCATCCAAACCTACGCCTTCCTGGATCCAGGCAGCACAGCCTCCTTCTGCACCGAACAGCTGATGGAGAAGCTGAACACCAGAGGGCGCAGCACCCAGATCACCCTGAAAACCATGGGTGAAGTAAAAACAGTAAAATGCCATGAGCTTGTTGGATTGGAGGTTGGCAACTTAGATGGCAGTGTGTACCTTGACCTGCCACCGGTGTATACACAAAAATGCATGCCAGTCTCCAAAGCAGATTTGCTAACACAAAAAGAACTGAGTCAATGGCCATACCTCAGTGAAATTGCACTCCAAAAAATTAATGGAGAAGTTGAACTTTTGATCGGAATGAATGCTCCAAGAGCAATTGAACCGTGGCAGGTTGTACACAGTCAAGGCAATGGACCATGTGCATGGAAAACAGTCTTTGGATGGGTGGTCTCAGGCCCACTCAACACAGCCATCGAGAACAATGGAAAATTGACTGTAATGGCAAGCTACATCTCTGTCATCACAGAGAACGATCAGGACCCCCCTGAAAATGAAATCAAGAACAAAATGTTCAAGGAAATGGCAACACAAACACCCATGCTTGCAGATGAGCACAACCGCTTGCCACCCCCTTTTCTCACAGAGACCCAGAAGGACCACTCAAGGTCTGCACTCCTCACACCACGACAAAACCCTGGAGGAAACAGTTCACAAAAGTGAAGCAACTCTGCAGAACAAAGCTGGACAGGCGCATGAAACCTGAGAACTTTTCTTATCAGACTGCTGAGCTGCACCACCCCTGTGACTCCGACAGTACAGCTGTACTGAAATTCTCCCACTGCAAAAGAAAAGGAAATCAAAGGTATGTGGCAAACAATGTCGCACTCACCCAGAACATCTCCAGTGAACATTGGTGGAGGTGGCTCAATAGCCCCCTCTTCCTTCCACCAGGTGAAAAGGAATGGCCTGGTATGCCACAACACCGCAGCCACATCCCTCCTGGTGACCCAGAGCGGTTGCCTGCCATCACTGCGAGCTTGGTCAACAGAGCTGCTACTGCCACCCCAGCATCCAGCTATCCAGGTGATCCGACAGCGTGGTTCTGGCAGACTCGGCGTCACCTACAAAGGCCGGGCCCCTCTTGGAGTGACCCTGCCTGGGCCCAGGTGCCTGACCCTGCCCTGGTCCAATGATCCAGCGTGAAGCATGTTGGTGCAAACCAATGTGCTGCAGAGACCAATCAACAAGCTCTGCCTGCTTCTTGAAGGTGATGAAGCACCTTAAGCCCGGAGTGCACGCTTTCATTACTGACAAACCCAAACATTCCTGTGCGTGCTCACACACCAGCCCATACACTTGCACTCATGGACTTCACAATTCAGCACCACATATACAGTCACTACTGCACATACATGAACTTTGCCACATTGGACTTCGATTTTTGGAACCTTTCAAGCTTTTTGAATTTTTCACTCAAAAGACTTTACTGGCACACAAAAAAAACATAAAAAAGAGAGACCATCATCTCCACAAAAAAAAGAAAAAAAAGGGGAAAAACATTTAAAAAAAAAAAAAAAAAAAAAATACACCCCCCAAACCCCCCCTAAAAAAAAGCCAAAAAAAAAAAAAAAAAGGCAAAAAAAAAAAAAAAAAAAAAGGAAAAACAGAAAGGGGAACCAAAAAAAATCTTTGCACAAATGTAAATATGTAAATGTACACTGTAAATATTGTGATTTTGACATTTGATGTATAGCAATGCAAAACATGGTAATTTTAGTTAGTTCTTTCACTCCTTAGTCCTTCTGACTATTGGCTCAGTATATAGGCTGAATTATTATTTAGGAATGTTAGAAGATGTATGACCTACTTTTATATTTTATGGCTCCTTTTGGTAATTTGGTTAGTAATTGTCCTGCCTATACAGTGACAATTAGGGGCCAGTGTGTAGGAGCCATATTTGTGATTTTTGTGACTTTTGACTTATTTTCTGTTTACCTGTAAAAAGAAGACTTTTAGTTTGTTAAATACTTACCTTATATTTGTTTATGTTTTATATACTTACCTTTTATGTTTGGAATCATCCTGTGTTTGAATATTTAGCTCTTATTTACATACCTGGACCTGAACACACTCCGTCTCGCCTACACACCTGTGAAGTGATTAGGCACTGTGAACCACTCCCTCCGACGCGCATTGGTGGCGCGAGTCACAGATTTTAATTAATTGGTACGCTCACAGGTGCCTGGCAGACAGAGTGTGGGTCAGGACATAGTTTTCGACCGCATAGATAGCGTTATCAAAGCTTTACTGCTTATTTTCTTTGTTTGCTTAATGAAATGGAAAGTCAACCGGACTGTAGACAATAAAATGGAACAACATCTCAAGTTTATGTCACTCTCCGTGCGTGCTTAATCAGGAATGCGCGTCTGAAACGCCATACTCTGTCTCACGTGGCCAAGGAAAAAGTTTGGTGAGAAAATTGGCCCTTACACTGTTGGTGCATTTCTTCCCAATTTTAGGACATACAAAGTGATCATCAATCATGAATCTTAGGCCTGTCTCTGGTTCCATACAAGATTTGACCTTGTGGGAATTTAATAACCAGAAAAAAAGGAGATAAAGCACCTTAAAACTGTATGGGAGGAGCTAGGAAATTATCTCAAGGCAGCTGGGACCTCAATCACTAAGAAAACTATTGGAAACACTTGATACCACAGCGGATTAAAATCCTGCAGTACATGTATGGTACCCCGGCTTCAGAAGGAACCTGTTCAGGCTCACCTGAGGTTTGCCAATGAACGTCAAACTGGATTAGGATATGATTGGGAGGTGCTGGAATCAGATAACACCACCATCAAACTGTTTGGCATTAACACAACTCTATGTGTTTGGAGGAAGAGAAATGCTGCCTATGATCCCAAGAACAACACCTTCTCCAACATCATAAATGAAAGTGGTAACATTATGTTTTGAGGTTGTTTGTCTGGCCAAGACACAGGACAACTTCACATCGTCAAGAAATGGATGGAGGGAGACATGTATACGTACAATGCTGCATGCCAACCTCTTTCCCACCACCACTAGACTGAAGGTGGGTCATGGATTAGCCTCCCAAAATGATAATAATCCATAACATACAGCCCAAGCAACGAAGGAGTAGCTCAAGCAGAAGCACATTAAGGTCATGAAGTGGCCTAGACAGTTTCCAAACATTAACCCTATAATAATCCTGTGAAGGGAACAGAAGTTCCCATTTGGCAAGCTACAGTCATACAACTTAAGTGATTTAGAGATGATCTGCAAAGAAAAGTGGACAAAAATCCTTTCTAATATACCTACAAACATTGGCATTAACTGAAAGAAACATCTGACCTCTGTATGTGAAAACAAGGGCTTTGCCACCAAGTATTTTGTCTTTTTTGACTAGAGGGGTCAAATACTTATTTTCCTCAATGGAATACAAATCAATTAAAATATATTCTTCAAAGTTATTTTCTGGATTTTCTTTTTGATATTCTGTCTCTCTATATTATAATACATTTTATCATTAACATTATAGAATGATCATGTCTTTATTAGTGGGCAAACCAACAAAATCAGCAAGGGATCAAATACTTATTCTCCTCACTGTATGTCGCGCTGACATTAGACATAGGTGCCACATATTTACAAATGTATGTACATCTGGACTCTATAACTGTATGTGAACTCTATATTATTCTGTCTCATTTCAAAACATTGCCAGAAAAATGTCTTACGTCCGATCACAAACACAAGAGAATGGGTTAATATTAGCCTGCCCATGCTTCTTGTGACTGACACACACACATAAACACACACACACACACACACACACACACACACACACACACACAAACCTACACGGATGGTAGTCGCATCTGTGGATTGTTGCCTTCCAGATGCACTTTCTATTCTGCAGATTGATGACCTTCATATCAAAGCCGTCGTCTGGGTGCTCCATGTAAACCTCACAATAGTTGGAGGTGGAAGGAGGCCACAGGTTCATCTTCCTGGGTAAGATCTCCGACGGACACGACGTCCTCACACAGACGCTGGTATCCAGCTGAAGTGGACCCACAGTTCCTGGTTTGTCAATCCAAACCCCTTTAGGTGTCTCTTCCTCTCCCTTCTCTTTCTTGTGGATGTGAGCTGGGTCCTTTGGCACCAGGTCGATGTGGAGCATCAGAGGAGCAGTGCTGGTGCAGAAGAGTAGCAGCTCACAGTGGACTGGTACATTCATATAGTAGCACACTGTTAGTGGCAGAGACAGGGAGGACTTGACAATCTTGGCATGATGTCGAGTCAGCTCACATGTCTCCAAACTCACTCCACTGTCCTGCTTGTGAAGTATCTTCACAGCATCCTTTAGAGCAGACTGGCTACCTCCCAAACACAGGTAATGAGGCAGGTGGATCTCCTCCAGCTCTCCTAACTTGAGCTTGATGTCCATCAGAGGACCAGCTGGAATGCATTTCATTTGGGCCAGCTCTTTATCAATGATGTATGAATCCATGAAGCAGTACAGCAAGGTGATTGGACCAGAACACAACCAGCGCAGACTGGACACTGAGCACTCACCCTGCAGCAGTCCTCAGGCTGTAGGTTGAGACATTCCTCTCTGTGGGGACCTCAGGCTGCACCAGGACCCAGTGGCTGGATCTGGAACTTCAGCACAGCATTCATAGCATCTCTGATTCCATTTACTGCCCAGCTCTGCAGCATCTGAGAGATCTGAGAGGTGGGCGCTGCTTGGGGAGGCTACGCCTTCTGGACTCTTCTTTTTCTTGTTCTTCTTTTTCTTCTTCTAATGTATGTGTGATCATCCAATCTAGAGGACAACAGTTTAGCCCATTGTGTCCTGGAAACACACAACACCACTGCGTTAGTCATGCTTGCACCACAATAAAATTACACAAAAAACAGCATTGTAATGGACAAATAGCAGCAAAGTGCACTTTACTATATACAATGAGAGATATATAGTACATAGGTTTTTGATACAGAGAAACAAAGTTTGGATCACTAACTGTTATTGGGTTGGTGAACAACTGCTTGTTGACATAATGTGACTGACTGATACTCTATCTATACGGTATACCTGCACCAGGTGGTGTTTATGGTTTTTAAAAACTGCCGACAGAAAAGCGATGTTGATTTTTGATGTTGATTTTTAAAGTGCGTGGGTGGGGAATAGGTGTTTGCACATGCCGGTAAATCCTAACACAGGCAACATGTAGCCTAGTGGAACTAAGCTCCGCACGCCTCGAACCATGTCTTTCGCGATTTTATAATCGCCCCTGTTTGAGCTAATTGTGGGTGTGTATGGGTGGAGTAAATGCAAAAAGAAAACGAAACCACGCCCCAGCAGTGCGCAGCCCTGTTCTAACAGGGCTAGTAGAAAAGGCCTAAAGGATCTCGGAAAAGGCTGAAAAAGAAAAAAAAAAAAAAAGTACTGACAAGTCCAGGGTAGTGTGAGCATTACAACTGCATGTTGAAATTGGCTGAAGTTATCCTTTAATGTGAAGCTGCAAAACATTATATCGGGGAGGGGGGGGGGGGGGGGGGATAAAACGGCCTCAAGGCCCGCAAACGGCCCTTGAGACATAGGTTGCCCACCCCTGATTTAGCTGATCCAATGACGACGAGACACCATTTTCATCATCATTTTCCTGAATTCATTATCAATATACAGTATACCCTGTGTGTGGGAATGTGGGTGTCTTACCGTTCCAGTCTACTTGCTAGGTGATTAAGTTTCATCATCCTCAAAATTGCCAGAGTTATTCTCTTTGCACCATCCTCCCCATATGCCTCCGTCATCTTAGAGGCGACTAATGAGGCATCACAGTATTCCAGCTCTACTTTGGGAATAGGCTGAAGACCCTTCACTGTCCCCTTCTCTGACAGGTATGCCTTGAACTCCTCCAGCTGGTCAGAATCCAAATCATCCAGAGCACAGAGGAGCTGAAACCGGACAAGGCTTTGTCTGAAAAAAAAAAGTGACAAATACATTTTTAGATGTGTGTAAGAACCCACCATGTAATAACTGTCCATAACGTAATAATTTGGGTACACTTGAAAACTAATAAAGCCAATAACGTAATAAACAGCTAAGAACGTAATATCACTTCCCCACCCATAACGTAGGGTGCATTCAGGTAATTTGGGCCACTTTTTGGCAAATTCAGAAAGACTGATGAAATCTGAGGAAGAACATCAATACATTACCCAAACTTAAGTTTGATTGCGTAAAGTGACTCATAATCTTCCATTTCATGACAAAAAACAAGATGATTAATGTAAAAATTATACATTTTTACAAGTTTTAGTGACAGGTGTGTCATCCTGGATGGAAAAACATGCAGGTAATTCAGGTAAAATGGGCCATCTATTCATTCCAATGGTAACTAAGAATTGCACAAAAGAAAAACACATTTAGTGATGATTTTAATATTCCTCCTTTTTTTGTTTTCAACACATCTGTTTCCAAAAAACACAACTTCACAACTTCATTAAAAGAGCTCCCCTGACACCTCCATCTTCAATAATAGTCACATTGTTTTTGTAGAAAATATGAATGGTAATTCCCATAGAAAAAAAGCGGCCCAAATTACCTGAAAGGGGCGGCCCACTTTACCTTAACATGTTCAGTCAAAATGGGCCGATGTTTTTTTTTGGACATTTTTAGATATTTAACCAGTTAACATTCACCGGCCGGCGGCGGGAGAAAGCCCGGCCAGCGGTTACAAATCAATGAGCTTTCTCCACCACCATGTCCACACCACCATGACTGCTCGAGAGACATATTAGACACCCCACTCTGCCAGGCCCCACTACCACCCAGCCCGCCCAGATAACACATTCCATGGGCATTAAGCATCAGTAGTGTAGGTACAGTCGCGTGAGAATCGGAATCCTCACACGGACCGCACCCAAAATATGTTGGTTCAATTGCGGTTATGCAATTGAGATTACATTAATGGTCACGAAGAATAAATTCTCACACCATGGGTAACCAAAATATGTAGGGAGAGTCGCGTTTTGGTTGATTGTAATAAGTCCTAATTAATAAATCAAACATGTAATAAATAAATCAGTCTCATTTGATTTGGATATTATGAATTGCAAAATATCAAGACTAGTTGGAGTACGTGTACACGTTGTGATTGGCAGTACAGTAAGGCAGTCAGTTTAATCAGATGCCTTCAAGATATGAGACTGGACTGCTCACTGTGACTGTCAACACCCAAGGGGCACAAAACTCAGTTGAAGGCAGAAGTTCTAAGTAAGTTGATTCCGTACGTACACAATGCAATAACAGACAAAATGCAATTAAATGAATAACTTTTATTAACTACCAGGTAAACTAAATAAAGAATTACATTCAATGTCGGTTAAATGGAATAATACAATCATAAGGCACAAATATTATAAAACAAGGAAGGAAAATAAAAGAAGAAAAGAGGGGAAAGCAGAGAGAGTGAGAGAGAGAGACTTCTTGTGTGTGTGTGTGTGTGTGTGCGTGTGTGTGTGTGTGTGTGTGTGTGTGTGTGTGTGTGTGTGTGTGTGTGTGTGTGTGTGTGTGTGTGTGTGTGTGTGTGTGTGTGTGTGGGTGCGTGTCCCTTGTGGACACAAAATGGCGTACCAAACGCGTGTGTGTGTGTTTGGTCAAGCCAAGCTAACATTGACTACAGAAAGTTCAGGCAGAACAAAAGGCTATGGTAGCTAGTGGCTCCCTAGTCTAAGGTAATAGCAGGTAGAGCTAGCTCTCGGTGTGAGGCTAGGGGCCGCAACGGTGTGTGGGATTTCTGCAATTAATGTACGCTATTCCGAATGGAAGAGAGAGAAAGAACAGAGACAGAGCAGGGAGTGAGAGACGGGGTTGTCTAGAGCAATATCGATAGTCGTTCCTACTACAATTATGGCAACTCACATGTGGGGAAATACAGTGGTGCTCATATGTTTACATAGGCCTACCCCAGCAGAATATACGCTTTCTTGGCAATTTCTCACAAAATATGAAGGATTACACAAAACCTTTTTTCATTCATTGGTAGTGACTGGTTAAAGATATTTATTAGCAATCATCTGTGTTTACTCTTTCAAAATCAGAATCACAACACAAACTACCCAAATTACCCTGATCAAAAGTTTACATACCCCAATTTCTGATGTTTCATACTGCCCCGTTTAACATCATTGACGGCTTTAAATCGTTTGTGATAGTTATGGATAAGGCTCTTCATTTTCTCAGATGGCAAAACAGCCCATTCCTAATGGAAGAATGGTTGCTTCCTATAATATCATTGGGTGTCCTGCCGGAGCCTCATGCTTGAGGTTTCCCCTGAGTGGCTCAATGATGTTGAGATCAGGAGAGTGAGATGGTCGCTCAACAACCTTCATTTTGTTTTTCTGAAGCTAATGACAGGTTGACTTGGCTTTCTGTTTTGGATTATTGTCATGTTGGCATGCCCAAACAATGACCCGTGTGGAACTTCATGTCTGATGAGTGTCAAGTTTCCTCCAGTATTTTTCAGAGGTTTAAGTATTCATCATTCTATGAGTATAGACCAAAAGTACAGTACATTTGTAACTGATATGTCCCCATGACATCAGTGGTCCATCACCATGTTTCACAGACGGTATGTTTTAACATTCATCATAGGCCACATTGATTTCTCCAAATGGCAGTGTTAATAGTGGCTGAAAATATTGATCTCATTTTTCCAAATGACTTTGTCCTATGCTTTGTGATGCTTGTCACTATGCTATTTGGTGTATCATAAGCAAAATAAAATGTTTGCATTTTCGTAGTAATGGCTTTCTCCTGGCGACCCCCAACAGACCATCTTTTCTCAAGTGCCTCTTTGCTCTAGGCTACAGTTTGAAACATTTTTTCATGTTGTCCTGTCCAATTAACAATCAATGAACCCCACCGGCGGGTTTCAACTAACAATCAGACAGCCACGGGCGTGTTGGTGCAACATCAAAGCAGTTCTGTACTTCACAGGTGCAGCTTGTTATTAAACCTGAAGTGTAAAAGTGTACATGCTGCCCAATATTCACCATATTTTTTGGCGTTTTTCGCAGAGCAAGTCGACTAATTTCTGCATAATCTCACAAAATCCTCGGAAAAGCAACACGGCTGAGGCGAGCGCTGAACCAACAGTATCCACTGACGGGGATGAAACAGACACTGACAACAGCGACCTCACAGACACAACCCTTTTGAATTCATCCCTGGATGAAGGCTCTCAGTAAGTACCATGGACAGCGCTTCTGTGTATTACTGAGTCAGCCAGGGCTAAGAGCTCTTCGGTCAGGGTAACATGTTTTGAAAGTCTTGGTGCTTTGTTTCTAATACAGAGATGAATACATACCCCCAGCAAAGAAGATTGGGGAGGGAGGAGTAGGTGGGGTAGGCCTCCTGGACGTGGCAGGGGTAGAGGAAGCAAGGGCAGAGGCACAGGCAGAGGAAGAGGAGTAGGCCGCCCACCTGGAAGGCCAGGAGGAAAGGTGAGAGACTTGCCCCAAACTGAAGATGGACGTGGATGGCAGGACACAGAGGTACAAGATACACTTCCACAACAACCAGTGTTAAGATCAACTCGTAGGCCTGGTCCGCAAGTTATTACTGGGAAAAATGATACCATCTTGGATCTTGAAAGAATCTGAATATTGCCCCCAATCACGCATAACATTTCAATATCCATGTATTGTTTGATACGTGTTTGAATAACACTTTTAGACTGTGAGATGTCAAATAAAAGTTCCCTTTGTCTATGGCATCAGGATGTACTGAACTTCCCTCCCCCCCCCAAACTGCTGATTTGAAATCGCCTATCCATTGCTATTGGCTAAGACTATCACTGTATGTGACACCATCCAATGTGACCTCACTTCCTGTGGAGGTATTTTTAAGTTCAGCCACTGGCATTGTTCTGCCCTTCTTGCTTGTACCTGTATCTGTTAACACCTCTTCATTGGAGAGGGGGTGGGGAGGCCTGTGGACAGGCCTTTGGGGCCTAATGGCCTCCCCCCTCTCTCAAGCAAATAAACCTTGCATTTCTGAATTCCAACTATTGCACTGGATCTGGTCTTAAATATTAATTAGTAGTAAAACCTAGATACTATCAATCTCTTTCGCCTATTCATCTCCGATGCAGTTTTACAAAAGGTCCTCAGTAACACAAACAAATTTCGGAGACGGAGGCATGCACATCTTTGGGAAGAACTGACCATGGCAGACATGTTCAGTTATCTATCTCTGATAATTTTACATGGGTCTTGTTCATGCTCCAGCTCTTACAGACTACTGGCGTAGGTCAGAATTGTATAGCTTTCCTTGGGGCGGGGCAACCATGTCTGGCCGTAAATTCAGACGAATCTCCACCAATATCCATCTCTCTGACCCTGATGATGACGAGCTCAATGCAGCTCGGAGAGGCACCCCTGAGTTTGACCGCCTTCAGAAGATTAAACCCCTGTACACTGATATCCGTCAAAACTGCATGGCCAACTTCCAGCCAGGCCAGAACATTAACATTGACGAACGAATGGTCGCCTCCGATGCCAGGATAGGAATCCTGCAATACTGCAAAGACAAGCCATCGAAATGGGGGTACAAATTATTTGTGCTAGCCGACTCACAATCGGGGTACACGTGGGACTTCATTGTTTGAGGGGGAAAAACCAAGCAGGATCTGGAAAAGGGCTGAGCTTTGACGTAGTCATGGAATTGGTGTCCTCCCCAGTTTAGGGGACTGGGTCTGGGTACAAGCTTTTTTATACAAGCCCAACGCTGTTCCAGCAACTGCTGGATGATAACAAGATATGGATACCATTCGCGAACACAGGATCGGTTTCCCAAAAGACAGATCCGGGGCCATTAACACTCGCCACCCAAAGGGTACTATATGTTGGATACACAGCACGAAAAGGGGGATTTGTGGCTCTGTGGACGCCACCAATCCTCCATGGAATTGCCTAAATTTCATAGGCTCGCTGCCGCTTTTGAAGGTGCGAAATTAAAGGTTTCATTGTTACTAAGATCGGTCGGAAGCGAATCAGACCCGGGGAGAGCTCTCACAGCAGGGTGCTAATTGCCTAACGATTACCACATGAAAGGCAACGACAGCCAGCCCGGACCGCGGACTAGCCTTGCTCTTATTGGACGAAAAAGACACGTGACTCAAAGTTAGTTAGCAGGGTCGGCAGCTACGACCTTCTATTGGTCACGTTGGATTAATTTATGCATACCATATACAGTAGATCCGTATAATTATGCTAAAATTATTATCACTAATCAGTCCCTCCAGTTTTTCGCGATTCAGCGATCGCGTGGATTCATGCAAATTCAATGATATTCCGCATAATTTCACGATGCCACGTAATTCCTGTACAGCCGCATTTTTCCCACAAATTTCCCCCTTTGTCCCCTTCAACATTCTGTGGAGTTTATTGATTTATATTTTCGTCAACAAAAATAAAAATGTGACTACAATAGGGCCTACCACCGGAGACGAAAACCAATAGGAAGCATTTTTGTTAATATGTCACTGAAACATTGAAAAATAATTGCCTGCTATTTCGCAAGTCGCGACCCTCATCTCAGCTGCTCCGCGTCTCTCTCCTCCCCTCCCTCACACATAGCCTACACGCAGGCGTCGGTGCTGCACACCCGTGACCTTTTTTTTAACAGCAGTAGCCTACTTTTCAGTGCAATCCTGGCTGGAAAAAAGTATTGTTGCCCATTTATCCATGACGAAGAAGTGTATGCAGTCATGAAATAGTGGCGGTGCTGTCGCACAGTAGCAAACATCTTACGTTACATTTTTGCGCAACTTCTCCACTCTCCCCTGTCGCTTTCATGAGCATGCTACCCGACGGTCGTTGTCTGATCTTTTTTCAATGTTCGCTAATGTTTGTAATTTAAGGGTCTATGTCTATGCGTAGGCACAAGCCTTCTGATAACAATCACTGTAGTGCCGATCGCAAAGGATTCGGAAGTGTTGAGTTTTGCAACTTGTTTCAGTCAAGGACACCGAGATAGGAAGTGAACGGCCCTTCCACGCTTTCACTGTGTTATTGCAATTAAGTCTTGCGAATCCATGCAACCATGCACACAACCATGTCAACGAGAGCGTGTATGCCATCACAACTTTGCATCAAGCAAATAATATGCAACAGCTTGCAATACGAGCACGAGAGAGAGAGAGAGAGAGAGAGAGAGAGAGAGAGAGAGAGAGAGAGACGCGTCTTCCAACAGGTGACATTGTAACGCTTGCATACAACCTGGCTACTGTACCCCGCGACGCTCTTCATTAGCCTACTGGTAGGCTATACCCACAAGTATTTTTTCATAACGCGCAGTCCCGTTTTCCCCCGAAGTCGTTCTAAAATATCGACAGAGATTTATGAGTGTCGCGGCCATGGTTTTTTTTACACATTGGACGCACTGGCTTATAAGACGCTCTGGCAGTTTTTGACAATATTTTATTATTGTCAATATTTTATTATTCTATTATATAGGAAGTGTGTTTCTGAATCTCTCTCTTTTGTCTTAAGCCTGCTTAGACTGATTGTGGTTTTCAGTTACCAAAAAAACCCAGAAAGGGGTGCAAAATCTTTGCAAAAAATGAGAAAATGCCGCAAAATCTTTGCAAAAAATGAGAAAATGCCGCCACAAAATCAGACATTTTGACCGCAAAAATCACAAAATCCCAGTGCAAAATCCTGGAGGGACTGACTAATATACCTAGGTTGATTTTACTTTCTATATTCACATCATTATAGGCTGCACTGCGTTGGGGCTTTAGCATGCATGATGTGTATTTATTGATAAAATGAAAATGATTTTTTTTTTTTTTAAGCGCTATTACCACATTGAGTACCGACGACGTCATAATATATTTTTCATGCCCATGTGTTGCATACCAAAAATATGTTTTTGCGTTTAAATGTCATATTTCACACCCTTCAATGCACAATATATGTGATTTTGGGAGCTCTATGATGGATATAAATGACAAAATTTGCAGTCAAAAGTTTGTGCCATGATTTGGACATTTCAGTCCCTCCAGGAATTTGCGATGTTGCGATTTGCAACTTTTTCGCAACTTCAATGAATTCCCGCGAATTCTGCGCGACAGCGCAACTTTAACCAATCACCGCGATTTCCCGCAACTTTGAACCAATCCATGTCCGTAACGTGTTGCGCTGACTTCACTGACGTCTCTATTGTACATCAGTGGAGCACTGAGCTAGACTATGGGTCTATTCTAAAAAATGGCATCTATTCTATAGGGTGCCTCAATACGATAGAGTTTGGCAGTCTGAGCTACAGCAGAGAACACCTCTACAATAACATCTAGCTGTCCAAGTTATCAAAGAAGCGTTTGTAGTGCAAAATGAATCACTCATCACTTAAATTGTCTTGGGCCAATTCAAGACTTAGTGCGTGAACATGCCGTGAGGAGGAAACTTCGTATCATTCACTATAATAGCCTGACCAGAGGCGTGTGTTCAGCGAAAAGCGTTTGTATTAGGGATGTGCTTGTTATTCTTTCGAATTTAGAATAGTCCTGTCAAATAAAAAAAAATCGAGCCAGTCTCAAAATCCACATTGTCATTCATAGCCTATAAAATGCAGACCCCACATAAAAAACATCTTGCTGTGTTAAGTGACAAATGAAAACTACTGCAGGGTTTCATTAAATTAACTCAGTAAATACGATGCTCATCTTTCATTTCCAACAAGTAAAGGGCCGTACACACACGTCGCTGCTATTTACTCGCTACTTGCTCACTCGCCTACTTGCCACTCGCTCTGGGTGATTTTGTTTCCTGGTTGTCATGGTTCCCGCTGTCCGCGCCAATAACGTCCGTACGAAACAAAATGTAGGCCTACGCTGTTAAACGTTGATCGCGTGCTGTGCACAACCATGCATATAAGCCTTTGATGGTGTACACTGTATTGGATGTATTTTCCTCAACACTTCAAAGTGTGATGGCTTGCAGAAGTTGGGTGGTCAGAACACCACATGGGCAACGTCACCTGTCAATAATCTGTATTCTGCATTCCAATTGGTTACTCGCTTAACTTGCGTCGCTCGAAGATAAAATAAGTTTATCTCGGAACCCGCCCACATCGCATCGCTTGTACTCTCCTCGCCTACTCGCCAGCGAGACTCACTGGAACACGACATTCTATTGACTTCATTCGCTGAGCGAGTAACTAGCAGGCGCCCCGCCCCCCGCTGACACACACGTGCATTTCAGGAATGGGCATGGGACATTTATCAATAAATCGTTGACACTGTAAATCTGCAATTGGTGATGGCTTTGTAAACATGGACTGTCATCTGCAATGATTCGGGAATAATGTCACATCAATTTGCATCTGATTTGGCCTGCGGAAACTTTTGCGAAGTAAGCTACCCAGCTGTTAGCCAATGTCAGTATCAACAATGGCAGGTTATTTCAATATCTCTAACGCTCATAATAATAAGCTAACGAGTGAAGTAAACACGGTACTCTTAGCTGAAGCAATTGTATCTGTCTCACTACACTATAATCTGCAACTACTTGGGGGTCGTTTCATATGGAGTTGCTTCAGATTTCGAAAATAAACTTTTCCGAAGTAAAAAAAAAACCCACCCCTCTAGCCGTCCGAATCGGGATACTGTCTGTCAACAATGTCAATTGCTAAATATAGCTGCAAGCAGCAATGCGGGGCCAAGCAGTAAACTTGCCCAAGTCGCCACTGCAACCAAATTAACTGCAGCGCCCCCTTTAAGCCAAATCTCACTAATTTTGGTGTGCAATCTTTGGAGGGGAGTGTGATCATGTGAACCAAGTTTAGTTTGAACAGAGACATTAGAATAGAGGAGAATCTTCAGTCTGATTGGTTTCGATTGTAGCCAGTTAGCTTTGCAATTCCTGGGTGTACACTAGGTGGCGAACGCTGGCAAGTGGAAACAGAGTGGAAAATGTATGGAATGAAAAAGGGAGCCCATAGGGCTAAATGAAAAATAAATTGCTACTGCAATTTCCAGTCACAAATCTCATCAACAAAATATTCTTGGTAAGAATTATGGGTGGGGTTATATGAGTGATTCTCTAATTCGCCTACACTTTTAAGTCCGTGGATTTTATTTGGCAATTCCATTAACTATTAACTGCATCCAATGATGTTTTGGACATTAGAAAACATTTATCTTTCATATAATACAGAAAGTGTAGACATAGCATTATTTCCCTCAGCAAGAATGAATATTTAATACTGGTTTTGGGCGTTTTCATGCCGTCCTGTTTTCCAAATGTCAGATTCAGTCTTCATATTAGCATGTAAAGAAACTTGTTTTGCCCAAGACGATAGCAAATGTTGATTCACAGTAATCATCACAATATGACAAAACTGTCAGAAAGACCACTGTCCTTTCCATTATACATGAAATTTGCCATTTTGTGTGTGTCCACGAAAACTGTGTTAACCGTGTCACGGTCTGAAAACCTCCTCCATAAATCAGTAATGGTTTGGTCTTAGGCCATACGAATAACATCACGTGATGTCATAACCTCTTTGGCAGGATACGGGAAGACTTTTTGGTACATTTTGAGCTCCATCCTTCCATAATTTAATCCATTCTTTTTCATGTTCTCATAGCGGGAAAATTGCCTGTCAACAGTGTTATCAACATATTCATAAGAATCTGAATTAGAAATCACATGTAGAAAAACACAGATAAAGCATACAGATACATGAATTGCTTAAGGTGTTGTGGTGGAACTTCTGAGGTCCTCAGTTAGCACAACACCATAACAATGGCTGAAATGTCAACGGTGTTACCGTCAATGGTGTTACAATTAAGTATGACAGTCAGGGTTGCCAGATGAGGCTGATGATTTCCAGCCCAAAAATAATCAAAATCCGCCCTAAAAACCCGCCCAATTCTATTGATTTATATGGCAGTGGGAAGGTTTTCTGATAGATGCCATTTTTACCTGCACACGGCCATCCTAAGCAGCCCAATTGGGCGGGAACCAGCCCAATCTGGCAACACTGATGACAGTTGAGGAGGAGTATGTTTTTGCCAATTTATATCCATATTGACAGACAAACAAACAAAATAATTTGTGTTCTAGGGAGATGGGTTTGTCTGCTCTGTTTTTTTCTCCTAAAAAAGTGCCGACTTGTTCTCCTGCACAGTTGAGTAACACGGTTGCCTGTTTTGAAAGTGTTTTTGTGCTATTGATCCCTTATGTGTTGGAAAAATCCTATGAACATACACTAGGGATTATCTCTGGAGAAGGAAGTCTTGTGTAAGGAGGGTGACTATATTCAAATCAGACGTTACAGGGATTTATGATGAAAAATGTGTCAGTCTGTATCACACTGACTCATAAAATCCTACTTATGAAGCTCAACAATCACATTTTCTATATCAGTTGCACAGATTAATGACAACATTACTGCTAAGGGACATAAGCACTTTCAAACATATATTGTTTCAACTCTGTAGTATTTTTATATATGTTTGAAATGACATAGTATTTGTCCATAACACTGTTGACAAAATAATTAAGCAAATGTTCGCTTTCATTAGAGTATTTATCATATGATTTAAGATTAAGCTTGGCAATTTGTTTGTTTGGAAACTTAAATATATACACTATGTAAACATCTAGGTCATTTAGTTGAAAAAAAATACTGATAATTGACATTTTGCTTTTGCCAAAAGCGTAGGGAAATCGTAGAATCACTCTTTAGTGGAAATGCTATTCATGCAGGGTTGCAAATTCTGCTTGGACCTATAGCCTAGGCTAGACTATGCGACATGGGCTTCTTTTTTTTGACTAGTCCCTTCATATTTTTGGGCTTGCTTTTAATCATTTTTAATTAACTGCCAATATCGTGTCAGCTAAATGCAATAGGCTACCTAAATTACAAACAGCACAAACGGGTCTCTTGAAATGATCTGCGTAGCCTAAAATGTGGTGCTATTCGCCCGACTGGGGAGTGACTGTCCATGGTGCTGAAATCGCGTCAAACTTTTCCTAGGTGCAAAACAGTAGGCTAAAGTATACCACCCGAGTCATGTCGCTGTTGTAAAAATCACATGGCCTATTTTCAATTTCCTTTGACTGTTCTATAGAATTACATGCAACTTCAATAAAGGTCACAAATCAATAGCATAGGTAGGCTAATTTCCTTGAGAAAAAAAAAAAAGTCAGAGTGTCACAAAAAAACTGCACTGTCCGTAATTATAGGCCTACCAAACGAACGTATCCATATAGAAAAAATCAAGTCTTCAGTTTCAATAATCCACGTTGTGTGGCGCAAATGTAGCGCCTTCCAAGTCTCTCGCGGCCAAAAGTGACTAAGCTCACCTCTGATGATATAGCCTACTTATGTTCCAGGTTACTCACGGCACTGAGACGATGCAGGATAATCCATGGAAAGTCTTCAAGTAATCCAAACAGAGCGGCTCAAGCAAGACAGTAAAACAACAATAGTCGCCAGATCAAATATAAACATAAATACCAAAACTAGCCTATAGGCCTATGTAGATTTGGTATGACGTTTGATAAAAGCATCTCATTCAGATGGCCAGGGAGAGAGGCAAACAATCTTTCAACAGCGTTGGCTGGAGCCTTCGAGTAGAGCCTTTTGGTTGTATCTTCTCAGTCTCTATTTTCCTACTACGCGTTGGATCCACGTTTTTAGATGCGTCCCAGCATCTCTATAAGAGGGTAGACTATGTCTGTCCGTCCGTCTGAAACGCGTTCTTCAAATTGTTCCCTCCTGTGTCCACAAGGTGGGAGAGTTGACTATTTGGCCCGGAGCACGCAGCTGATTGCATTGTGAGACAAGTTCAGCGCGAGTACAATGCAAGTGCTGGTTTATTGAATAAGAAGCAGTGATAACGCCCCAGTTGCCCTAGCCAGGACAACTGAGGTGGGCATTCAATTTTCGGCATTATTTTGCGTTTGGGCCGTGGGAGGCAACTTCGTTTCGTTTTCACCAACACCACTGTGATGTGTCTGTCACTAAGTTCACGGTCTTTACCCCCTTATGAGACTTCGGCCCGAGGATGTCAAACGTGAGGGGGGCGCTTCATCATGTTGTGTATGATAGTGTCACTTTGTGCAGCTCAACTATGTGGTTTGTCAGAAACTCGCGGCAATGACAATGAAACGTGGTGCTCGAAACAAGTAGACAAATGCGCCATTTGACATACGGTGTACTGATGTTCTCGGACGTATTGCAATGGAGGTTCATTCGTTTTTTGCTGACGGCCGTGTGGACCACCGCACAGGTGCTTTCCGGGGTGCCCAGACAGATTGCTTTTCAGTCGTTTGAATTTGGTAATCTCTGGCACTCTTACAATGCAGCCGACTGCTTTGCACCTTGCCGTTAAAAAGCTTGGAGCGAATGATTCACGGTAAAACGGTTTTATTTATTTATTATTTGGTGCTGTTTACATTCTTTCCCACTTGGACATGATGCTGAAATGGCGTGATAGGTCTACTAAAGGTTGATATTTTGGCATATAGTTCGAACACTGGTAGGCTATTTTACTGCCTCACGGTCACATGGCACCCTGTAGCGGTCATGATATAATATTGCCAATGATATTTATTTCATACCCGTACGGCATAATTCAATCACACACCGTACAGAATACAGGGCTACCGCTACTGCGGGCTACTGAATGGCCTCGCCTGACGTCACACAATAGATTAGAATTCTTTGAACATGTTACTGAAAATACACACTTTTCCACATTATATTTCATTTTCCGATTCCCTTTTGCACGAAAAAAAGATGGATAATTGTTGAAGTGGTAGAACTATCAAAGGAAGTCCATTATTTTGAATAAAACTTAACCTGAGATATACACTTCAAACATTGCTCTTTAACATAGGCCGAATCCAAATATTTTCCCCTAAGGTATCGATGTTTGCTAGTTGTCTGCTGATAACCTTTTGGATGTTTTTGGAAATTAATAAAAATGACAAGTCCAGGAGTCCGTTTCTCGATTCTTGTCGTCGCTAACCGTCGTAAGACCGTCTTACCATTCCCTTTATATAGTGGTGAGCGTCGCTGTCGAGAGAGACTTGAGTCGCTCTTACGAAGGACGTTGCTACCGTCGTTAACAAAGACGCTTTCGAGATACGGACCCCAGGGTAGTGTGAGCATTGTAACTGCATGTCGAAATTGGCTGAAGTTATCCTTTAATGTGAAGCTGCATAACATTAAATTTATATCGGAGAGGGGGAGGGGGATAAAACAGCCTCAAGGCCCGCAAACGGCCCTCGAGACATAGGTTGCCCACCCCTGCTTTAACTGATCCAATGACGACGAGACACCATTTTCACCCTTGGCAGATGCTACGCATCCCATTAGCTGTACATTTGGAAATGGTTTCCTGAATTCATTATCAATATACAGTATACCCTGTGTGTGGGAATGTGGGTGTCTTACCGTTCCAGTCTACTTGCTAGGTGATTAAGTTTCATCATCCTCAAAATTGCCAGAGTTATTCTCTTTGCACCATCCTCCCCATATGCCTCCGTCATCTTAGAGGCGACTAATGAGGCATCACAGTATTCCAGCTCTACTTTGGGAATAGGCTGAAGACCCTTCACTGTCCCCTTCTCTGACAGGTATGCCTTGAACTCCTCCAGCTGGTCAGAATCCAAATCATCCAGAGCACAGAGGAGCTGAAACCGGACAAGGCTTTGTCTGAAAAAAAAAAGTGACAAATAAATGTTTCAATGATATTCTAAAACATTTTTTAGATGTGTTTTGACCCTTGCCAAATGCTACGTACCAAACTATCTGTACGCTTAGAAATGGTTAGCTGAATTCATAATCAATATATACCACGTGTTTGGGAATGTGGTTCTTACCGCTTTAGTCTAGGCCTACGTCTCAGGAAATTAAAGTACATTCTCCTCAAAATGTCCACCGTTATTGTCAGTGAGCGATCCTTCCCATATTCTTCATCCATCTTAGAGGCAACTTCTGTGGCATCACAGTGCTCCAGCTGTCTTCTGGGAATTATCCTCATCTTTGACAGGTGTGCCTTGAACTGCTTCAGCTGGTTAGAACTCAAATCATGGAGCGCATCATCACGGGAGAGCCAGTACCGGACAGAAACGCTGGAAAAAGTGTATGAATAGATTCAAATGTATGAGTAATGCTAGTCAATTTAAGGAATATGGCGACCTACTACATAATCTAATCAAATCAAATATTCAATTAATGAGACACTTCCTCATATATTTGCAGATAGCCTAAAGCTTTATTGAATGCCTTTTGGACATTATCACATCTCACGGCATCATTTCCATAGCTCTGTAGGCTACATGTTCATTTACTCACATAATTTACATATTACATATTGGCACACATTTGAGTCAGAAAACAGAAAGTGTTCCCCTGTCAACTGTCTCTGTCTACTGCCACAGAGGAATTTTGAGCCTATTTTGACCCCTCATAACTCATGAACGGAATACAGAATGACCACCAAACTTTGGGGAGATGATCTACATATGGACATCTATGAATGACATCATTTTTGTGTCATTATCTGGTATTATGACGTCATTATGACATCATCTGATTATAATGCCCAAAATCTCGCCATAATGCATTTTCCATCAAATTTAGGTAATGCACTTACATTTGAATTATTACATGCTTCACACCACTTAAATGCTCACAAAGCTGTCTGATGAAAATAACAAAAAAAATATGAAAAAGGAACAATAATGAGACTTAGATCAGTGATTTTCAGTCAGACATACCTGTCAGAAAACCGTTGCCATGGCAACGACAAAAATTATAAACATAATCTTTTGGTACTAAACTGTAGCCAACTAAATTTTAGGAAAAGTCACCAAGTTTCTTCCACTATTAGGCCTATGTGTATTTATTTAAGCTACTTCACACCTTAATTTCCCCCTGGCGATCAATGAAGTAAAGGTGCCGGCATGCTTGCTGCGAGCTGTAAATTACGCGCGTCACCGTGAGCAACACCGACAGCACATGCTTGCTTCAAAAGCAGTTGACGAAGACGCAAAAGGGCCAAAACATACCAAGGCGGAACGGAACCGGCACGGGGCGAACGCGGTCTTTCTGCTTAGTTTCGACCGCCGTGTTTTTCTCTGCCTTTCACACTGACAGCGTCGGCGTGTGCGGCCAGTCCTGTTCAAAACCCTCCCCACAGCTAAAGCTAGCATGCTACTTTGCCATTCATTTGAATGAGACACCGCCGGTCGCCGGCGTGAAAAATACGCTCGAGTTCTATTTTCCAAATGCAGCGCTGACGCTCGACTACCGCCGGTTGGTGTGTAAGGACAGATAGGTTTCAATGTATTTTCACCGACGCCGGTAAAAAACGCGGCCGTTCCGCGACGCTTTACCGCCTTGGTGTGTAAGACCCCAAATACTGGCGGTATCATCCAGGGGGCAGAGAGCACACAGCATTGGGATGCGGAAATTGGGAACACAGATGGCAAGGAAAACAACAAAACAAAAAGAGGGGCTCCCTGGGCAAGGAAAGAATACTGCTACTACTCCTGTATGTACATGCTCCTTTTTCAAAGTGCAACAAGGAAGTATGATCACAAATGTTTGAAATTTCGGACAAACTCAATGAGACGCTCTTAAAAGTTCCTGCCATTGTCGTTTTCATATCAAGCGTGGAACTGCGCATTCTATTTTACGATTCCCCCCAGCGAGTTTGAAGATATTGCACCTGACGCTTTTGGCTGCCTTGTCCAACACGCGCGAAATTGACATTAAATACGCATGTTAACGCGTTCATAAACGAATCGTGCACGGGCTCGCGTATCTTGCAGCAAGCATACCGGCACCTTTACTCTACTCTACGAAAAATTGTATATGTTTATCTCATTCAAAGTGGATGTCACAAAACAGGCAGATGCTACATACCAAAGTAGCCCTATGTTAAAAAATTGTTTGGTGAACTCAATACAGTGTGACCATGTGTGTGGAAATGTGCTTCTTACCGCCTCAGTCCACTTGCTAGGAGATTAAAGTTCATTCTCCTCAAAATGTCCACCGTTATTGTCAGTGAGTGATTCTTCCCATATTCTTCATCCATCTTATGGGCAACGTCTGTGGCATCACAGTGCTCCAGCTGTCTTCTGGGAAATATCCTCATCTTTGACAGGTGTGCCTTGAACTGCTTCAGCTGGTTAGAATTCAAATCATGGAGAAGATCATCACAGGAGAGCCGGTACCGGACAGAAAGCGTGGAGGACCTGCTTGTGTAGGCCACTGCTGCTGGATCCTGCTGCTCCACCTTTGTTTTTGTCTTCTTTCTAGATGTATTGAAATAGATGATAATCAGTGTAAAGAATAAACTACATAACATAATATATTGAATTTATGAGACACTCCCTCATATATTTGCAAATTACAGGTAAAACTGTTAAACATTTCTTTTGGACAAACAGTAGTAATAGTAGGTGCACTTAATGATACAAGAGAGACAGAGAGAGATAGAGAGAAACAAAATTTGGATCGCTGACTTTTATTGGGGTGTTTAATAACTGGTAGCCTATTAAAATGACAACTGCACCTTAATTTTTTTTCTCCAGCACTAACAAAAGTTCTACTTTGAGTTTAGCCACTCGGTCTTCTAAGAATGGGGAGCAAGAAGCAGTAGCCTGTGAGCCGAGAGCCCGAATATTAATAGGGATGTTGCTAACACTTTGGGGGACAAATTCTCACTATATTTTTCTGGGGTATTTACAGTATATGGGTAGATGACGTGACGTGTAAATTTTGCTGTCGCAGGCTCTTAAAATTAAGTAAATTCATGCTTTCAAAATTGTCAATGCTTTAAATGATTAAACTAATGTCGTTGTTGTGAAAAAGTAATGTCTAATAAATCCAGAGCTTAAATAAGTATACTTAATTTTGAGTCAAATGTCACATTTGTCCTATGGTGTGACTGAGGCAAGCCTGGTTCTCCATATTAAAACATTTTTAAATAAATAATCAAAGCTCAGTCATTTGTCTAAACAACCCTGGCATGTTTTTCAAGGTGTCTATTTTAGCAAGTGGCAATGCTTAATTTTTTTCCTGTTTTTCGGAGACCGTATGGACTTATGAAACTTTGTCGCAGAAAACAATGTCCTGTGGTGTGACATCATATTTTTGGTTAATTCTGTGCATAATTATCTATTGTTGAAGCTCCAGCGGTACATAAATTGTGACTTTAGACCCTTAAGAAGCCAATGGCAAGGGTGGATTTTAGATTTTTCTCTCAGAGTTCTTCAGTCAATCAATTATGTTTTGCTACCACAAGATGTATTAGTTTTGTAGTCCTTTGGTGTGACAGCCATAAAATACATTTTGACAATAGTGTATATTTTTCATATTTTTTTCATATGTAGATGTATGAAAATGCATCTTACTAAAGGTGAAATTGTGTTTCAGTTCAGCAAATTGCTTTATCAACGTAAATAAATAATCAATGAATAGACCAACATTGTGACCACTTGGATTTTTTGAAAGATTAATTGCTGCACTACTAAGACATATACTTTTTTCCCTCATAAACAATGTTTTGTGAAAAAAAAAATGTTTTGCTGCCTATCCGTCATCTACCCTTGTACAGCACAAAATGAAGTGACTTCCATGCAAAAAATATTTCCCTGACACTACGTGGACTTGGACATCATCATATCTCACCCCGTCATTTCCATAGCTTCGTGGACAGAAACGCTGGAGGATGCACTGCTTGTGGAGGCCACTGCTGGTGGATTCTTCTCTGCCTTTGTGTTTGTCTTCTTTCTGGGGGACAACAGATTCACACAGATGCCGGTGCTGACCTCCAAAATATGCCAAGGACCCCTCCCCCTAACTAAAATCAAGTCGTCCAGTCAATGCAAAAAAAAAAAAAAAAAATGGGTATAGAAAAGTCTTCTCTCCAGATAGAAGGGGTGCATCTAGTTAATCCTGTTTAGGCTTCATAGAGAGATCACTGAATCCAAAGCACTCTCCTTAGAGTCAAGGTTGAAGTTACAGTATAATAAAAACCCTTTATTCTACATTGGGGTAAACAAACTTAAAGAAAAGCCGACCGGTTTCAGCCATCTGGCCTTCGTCAGGGCGTGGTTTGTTATAACTTTAACCAGGGGCGTCTGTAGACCCAATACTATACAGGGGCACAATTGGGCACCAAAAAGAAATGCGAGCGCGCGAAGAAAAAAAATTGGGCAATTATTTTTGTTAAAGAATGGGCAGAGATAATGTATTGCTGCTTTATCCCTGTGATATCCGAGAGAATAACTTTCTGATGTCCATCTACAAGAACAATGTTGTTTGAGTTGAATTGGAATTATAGGCTAACTAATACAGTAGGCTGTTATCTAATTCCGGTCATTGAGATAACAAATAATTCAATGCCAGCAAAATATCATAAAATAGCTAACTACTAGCCTACTAGTACAACATAGTCCTACTTCTTCCATAACTCTACATACCTGACACACCAAAAAACTGAATAACAAAAACAGGGCATTCTTCTATATATATATGCAAGCTATGTGTGACGGACGTGTACGTTGATGGCTAGTCGCCCCCTCACTGACTATGTGTTCCGGTCAGAGAACCGCTGCGACTTTAGGTGATATTAAGAGATTTATTGATTCCAGACATCAAAAGTGTTCTTCATTGAACAGTTGCATACATATTCAATGTATGGTAGTAAAGATATGGATACATTACAGAAGGTGTGTGATAAATGTGTGGTTTTGCAAGATAAACATATACAGAAAGAGTCATTAGAAACTATAGGCTACAGGCAAATTCTACACAATACTAAAATATGAAGAATATACAGTTTCATAATAATTAGGTAGTCAAATATGCACATCAAGTTACATTACAATATATACATAATAATATAATTGCACCTCAGTAACATCAATGTGGCAGGGGGAAAAAACGAATTACTGCAAGTGGCAAGTAATACAGTAATTATACAAGTGAGAACTAGGCACTTAAGGGGTTAATCCAGGGAAAATCAAGTGCAGTACACTTAGTGTCCACAGGGTGGCGCTTTAAGACCACAAATTGAAGAAGCGGTTCTTGCCGCCTTCTAGCAAGACGAGTGTTCACGTGAACAGCTTATGTCTCCATAGCGCGACAATGCAATATTTGGAAGCTAAATTACTGACTCAAACAGTCACAAAACGGTGGAAACAACACCACAGGTCGAAACTACTATCGAAGCACTTCCAAACCGGACTACTCATGTAACTTTAAACCAAGAAATTAGCATTTAGGAAGCCATTTAAGAAACAGACATTTCCTCATTGAAATGAATGGAGCTCGCGGTAAAACCAAAGTCACAGGGTTACCAGACTAAACAGCATCTAACAAACACCAGCGGATGAAATACAACATAAATACAAACAGAAATTATGTACTTACATTGTCATCAACGCACACGTAGGCCTACACACAAAATATTAAACATTTCAGCAATATGCTCCGAGAGCTAGTGGCCATGGCGGCAACTGGATTCTGATTAGGGCAGGCTGTGTCCGTGTCAGACTTAAATTCTAACTTAGGCTAAGTGTCTTGGCCTATTTTAAGAAAAAAAATGCAAGCATGTATTCTGTAGATTGCCAGATGAGTCAGACTTAAATAATAAAAAATAAAGGTAGGCCCTATAAATAAATAAATTAATTAAAAAAATCAGTGCCCATTACCCTAGCACCGCAGATCCATACCAGGGCACGTGCCCGGGTAAAAATGGTCTAACGACGCCGATGACTTTAACCTTGACTCGAAGTAGAGTGCTTTGGATTCAGTGATCTCTCTATGGGTGTAATGTATGTTTAGGCAGCCATAGAAGAAGTTGTCCCCAGTGCGTTGCAGCGGAAAGTTAGGCCTACTTTAAAAATGTTATTTGCTACCGTTAAGATAACAATTACTTTTAAAAGGAAATGTAACCAATTACTTTTGGATTACGTTTTGTTTACTTTAGGGTTCAAATGAGTATTAACATTTAATTTTCGAGAACTGTGTTATAGGTGAATCATGTAATATTTTTAGTAATTAATTTCCAGAATCTATGCTGCCCATTCACCAATGTTACCTTTTTAACAAATACCACCCACCACCATCAAATTCATATTCAACATAACTGAGAAAATTGTAACAAGTAACACATGCAGAAAACAAAATACAGCAATTTCTGCTTGTATTGCTTTAATCAAAACAAGAAGTTGCACCCTTTTTTGAATTTCATATTTCATTCCAAAATAGAATAATGAATGAACGAAAAGGTACACGGACCCAAAGCGTTACACGGACCTCCCGGACATGATTTGTCCCATCTCTCAAGAATCCTTGTTTTGCAATGTGTTATATGTTTTCTCAGTTGCATATTTGATCACATTTAAGTAGATGTGATCTCATTTTCATATTTAATCATCATATTTCAGACAATTGATATAAAACAAAGTTTAAAAATTTACCCCATTTTGTTGCATCCCCTTCCTAGACTCTTTGATTATGAAATAGACATCAAGCCTTTTTCTTGCGTTGGTCTCCTATTTATGTCACCCTTTGGGTAACACTTTATTTTAAGGATACATCTATTAGCACTAATACATACAATATTAATGCCTGTATAAGTAACTTGTAAGGCATGTACTAAGCAAAATAAGACAGTTGTTAAGCATGTATTCACAAATGTCTTGTTCATGCACAATAAGGGATTTATTACCAATATAACCTTAGTAAGGACCTAGTAGACCTAGATTTCTATTTATGAGTAAGCAGTAAGGGCCAGAATACAATGTGTATAAGCTCCTGGTACACTGTGTGAACAAACCCTGAACAGTGTGAAAACAGATGTGGAATAAGGGTCCCTATTCTAAAGTGATGCATTGGTCAGCCCAGGTGGCTTTGGGCAGTGTTTCCCAACCTTTTTCTTAGGGGACCCATGTTTTTACTATTTTAAGCTTTGGTGACCCAACCACGCGAGCGCCCGCACGAGACGGAGTCACAAGATGCCCTCCGTTTCCTGCGATAACTTATTTTAGTTATTTTATTCCTCAATTCGTCTTTGGTCAAATATAGAATAAATGTTTAATGTAGCACTTACAATTTGTTGCGTCTATGCATTTATTAGTTAAATGCTTTGTCTTTTATTCAACATGGGCTATATATATTTAAAACGAAACCCCTTAAAATCAAGAGGGCTCCGCGACCCCCTGTGGATCTTTGGCGACCCATAAGGGGGGTCCCGACCCATGGGTTGGGAACCACTGGCTTAGGGCCCCCGCACTACCTAGTGACCCCACTCTACATCCCCACCCCGCCCACGGGAAGCAAAGTGTAAGAACATTTCTAATATTGCATGAGTTTTATTAGATATGTAGATCTCTCTTATTCTACTCAATATAGTAGATTGTGATTGGAAGCATTATATAGCAAGGATTAACCTGGCCTAGTTTTGTCACTATTATATGGTAGAGATCCCAATAACAGAATTCAACTTTGTGTAAAACTGACAAAATGTAACCAACTCTCAGAGTTTGACAACAGAGTTTAATATTTTGATATACTATGCAGTGGTAGCATTCATTTTAAAAACATCTGAAATTGGCTAGTTAGTGAGCTATGATGACCAATGCCGCTATTGGCTGCAACAGGCGGCCAGCGGAAGCAGTGGTCCATGCAGGTGGTGCTGAAAAGTGAGCGCCTCTGTCTCGTAATGGAATTAAACTCACGGTGTACGTGTTTCCTTCTGTATTTGATATTTATTATGAGCCTCAGAGATAATGTCGCCACCAACAAAAGAAAATGACGACTGGCATAAGAAGTTATGCTAGCCTACCTCAACAGTAAGTTTTAAAAGTTCTTAAGCCAACAATTAAGCCCAAGCAGATAGGCTACATGTAAATAAACATGGTAATGAATGCAAGAGAAAATCGTGGGAAGATGCTGGAGATGCTCATGTCTGAATTAGTTACTGTAGCCTGCCTGATGGCTATCCACACACCTCACACAATGCATGCCATAATTGCAAAACATTCCGACTGTCAAACTACTCGATAGCTAAATGCGATCCATGCTTGCTCATGTCGGTTGCCGCGTGCAAAAAGTTGTAAAAAGTTTGGCAAAAGGAATTCATTTCAAGTTGTGATTCCTCTGATATTCTGAGAACCAAAGTCAGATTTTAGATATTTTCTGGCTAAAAAGGGTCGTTTATTCTATCAGGACAAAGGGGCTCGGTCTTGATGAAGCTTGACTGCTTTTGCAGAAAAAAAAGCACAAAAGTAGCCTAGCCCACGTCTTTAAAGGAACCGCTGCCCTTTTAAAGTCACTGACAGAATATCTCTCTCTCTCTCTCTCTCTCTCTCTCTCTCTCTCTCTCGCTCTCCATTGTTATGTTGTCCAGGCCCATTAGAAATGCTTAGTCGTTGAAGCAATTTTGTTTAAATAAACGTTTGATAGAATTCTCTATCTGTGTTTAACACGTACCACTTACTGTATAGCAGTATTCATTTTGGGGAAAGGGTATGAGCCCTGGCAAAATGTGCCATCTGGCTTAAGAAACAGTCTTGCTTACTTGTAGGCCCTAGTCATTATTTCGGTAGGGCGCATGTATTAAATGAGCCTAGATTAATTTCATAATACCAGTCAGATTAATCTAGATAAAGAATCTATGTTTTTTTTTATTTATTTTGGCGGTGATGGGGGGGGGGGGTTGGGGGTGCGGGTGAAGATGTCCCTACCAAAGCTCAAGCGAAACCTACGCCCTTGCATCTTATGCTCAATACAAATATGTAAACGTTTGGGTGGCATTAGTTAAAGCAGTCCCTGTTTGTCTCTTCTTGTGATTTCCGGGATGATCAGACCATGTTTGATGTTATGACCAATTTTGACAGAAAATCTTTTTCCTATGACTGTGCTTGGGGGGACAGACGAAAATATTATAGAAAGTAAAAAGTATAACAACTGTTATAGAGAGTAGAATAAGAAGTAAGTCAATAAAGATGTTTATACCGTACGTATGGGCCAAATTATCTCTAACACCATCATAAGAAGTGACTGTTTATTTCTAACACACTATATATCCTTAGGTACATACACACCAACAGTTAACTTTGGTTATCCTTTGTAGTTGTAAACCAAGTCTAAAATCTTTTTCAATTCTTCCTGATCTGCAACTTGTTTAGTCTCAGGACCCTCAGGAATTAAATTAAAAGAGTCTGTAGGTAGCTTAGCTTAGCTTACCTTCTTTGTTCAGTAGCACACCTAGTATGACATCAGCACAGCAAACCTTGTACTTCTTACGTGTAAAAACATGTCTCTGATTCATGTCAGTTTAAATCAGTCTCTTTATTCAGCCTCACTAATACCACGCCACTAGGTGTGGCCTACTACAAACAGTGTTAGCGGCCGTGAAATACTGCCCTGTACCTTTAAGACAGCAGTAGTCATGGAAATAACATGTTCTACTCTGGGGTGCATTTCTCGCAACCATAGTTGCTAACTACATTAGATACGTAGTTGTTTACAATACAATTTCCCATTGACAACTACCCAAGTTGCGATCTGGCTAACAACTACGCTTTCGAGAAACACACCCCTGCTTTGCCTTGACTTGTCTTGGGTGAGAGTGTACCGGCTAAGACTGTGTCAACGTGTGTTGACTGTGGCAACTCTATTTGACTGGGGAGAAATGTGGAGGACTTAATGCACTCTTCATAAAACATTGCATTTAAATGGACTATGCCACACCGACGATTAGACGGTGCCAAACATGACAAAAACTGGTTGCAGACATTTGTCTCTCATTTTTCACCAAAGGTAACCAAAAGCAACTACAGTAAAGACATTCAAGCTTACTTACCTTAAATGGTCACTGTTGTGTGCAAACCTGCTCTCACCCTGAATGGTGCGCACTGTAGCCCATGTAGGCAGTGATGGCAGTGTGTACTCTGCAGTATTTCCTCATCCCTCCACCTGCCGTTCAGATGAACACGCCTCTATACTTCCCCTGAGGCCTAACGTTTCACTGAAGGAAAAACCACAGCAACCACAATATAATACATGTTCCCGTCTCTCTTCTATGCTGGTCGGTGTCCGCTTTCAGTGTCAACACAGGTGTGTGGGTGTGGGTTTCTGATTCTGATTGCTCTCCTTAGATGATGAAGATAATTAATATGATTGTTATTATTATTACTATGATAATTATTTGTATTATTATTATTATTATTATTATTATTTGTATTATTATTATTATTATTATTATTATTATTAGGGGCCAAGCAGCAAAGCTGACTAAGGTTGTAGATTTTCTTCGTCTTATTATTATTCATGTTTCTTCTCCTTAGGGAGTCTATTAGCAAAACAGCAAAAAGCTGATTTAGTGTAGCTCGGTGGCAGTGTGGGTGGGATAAATGGTTGTCTGTAAAAATGCCTCTGACCTCAACGCCATGCAATAGAGCTCCGAAGTCACCCTGAAACATGTAGCAGACTGTAGTATTTCTTGTTAGCATTTAAGGATTTTCCGGTTCCCAGCGACGACCGTGGGGAATGGGGACCAATCTCAAATAAGGTGTGTGTGCAAACACGTGATTATCGAACCCCCGGCAACTGAAGAGGGTATTACAAATAGGCTGTAGGTATGACATGGTTGATCATTTTGTGTCAAACTTCGACATAAATACGATGTTGCTATCACATGCTTAACCCGGAAAACTGGCAGACTACAGGAGGGAGATTTCACGAGCCGTGACCATGGTAACCCACGGCAAACCGCCACAAACCTTCCTAGTACGAGACTTTGGAAATACTTCTAACTAAGCTCTGATACAGGTTGTTTTTCACTCCTGGTAACACTCTTTTGATAAAACGTAAATAGTGCCATAACTGCAATTACTCCAATCGCCTTGGTTTAGTAGTATACTTTCAAAACTTACCATCGAGGAGAAATTTGCTCATGTGACTATAGCTCACGCGAGAATGTGAGATGTAGTTCCCAAAAATTCACGAGTAGCCAAGGTATAGCAACATTACTTTATTATCGTTATGTTTAGGTTGATAAATACACACGTGTTGTTGTGCTGCTCCATTTGTTACCAAGGAAAGGATGCGGGGATAGGCGAATGACGGCTGTTAACGTTTGTCTTATATTTTTGTTAGCCCAATGTTAAAAAATATATTCCTGGAAACCGGATTTCCGTGAAAATGCTAATCCGCGCATACAACTCGTCGTCACCCACTTAGGAGCTCTATAGGATAGCACAAACAACCGAATCCCCACACAGCAAACAATGGGGCATGGCCGGCAATAGTTCCAGGAGATANTGGGCATTTCTCAAAACCTAGTGCAGTCCACTTCCAAGTGTATCTGCCTAATTAGTCACGCCCAGTGATTGGATACTCATTATTAGTCACACCCAGTGATTGGATATTCCATAGAGTTCGCCAATCACTGGGCGTCACTAATTAGGCTGATACACTTGGAAGTACACAGCACAAGGTTCTGAGAAGGGCCCAGAGGGTACCTAGTGGGGCACCTGTTACATTTCATCCGAAGAGTCATCAGACTCCCAGTCCCTCCATCCGAGATCCTACACAGCTGATGGCTGTTTGCACACGTAACCCACTCAGTATCACAACACAATAACTACATGAGTTAATGACTCACGAGTTTCGACCATGAACAACATTTAATGCCTGCAATGTTGTTCTACATCTACAACAAGTGTTGTAATAATAGCTTGATACTGTCTAATTCTGTAAAATGCTAACATTAGCTCACCTGGCTTGTTTAAGGAAGATATGAAATGAATATTCATCTGTTATTCAAATTAGATATTTTGCCAATTTCTAAAACATCAATCGAACGTTGGATCAATTTTCCAGGCATAACTTGTTAGAACGGAAACTTAAAACTGCACCTCTGGTGCGACACTTTTCACAGGGCCGTGACGTCATACGATTGACTCCCTCGTCTGCTAGTATGGCTGGCTGCGGAAATAACATACATTTGATGGACCCATATCTCATAAAGGAAACAAAATTCTGATACAAACATCAACATGTCAAAAGAACACACCTCATTACGTGAAAAAAAAACCTCACATTGATTTTAAGTAGAGATGGGATTTATGGCTCTTTGACGGGATCCGGATCTTAGTGGCTCGTTCCTTTCAAAGAGCCGTTCAAAAAACTGGCTCTTTTGGCTCTTTTTTAATTATTTATTCAGTGTTTAGAGTGTAATATTTTGACTCCACCTCAAGGTGATTTTGTTCAAACAACAACTGATTATTCTCCTGCTTCTAAAGGCCGTTTTTGCCACTCTTTAAGGCAAACAATTGTGTTTTTTCCCCAAATTGAATTACTCTGGTCGAGGTCACATGCTTAAAATGAATGAAAAATGAACAAAATAACAGTCGAGTGGCTCCCCCAGCTGTGATCCGGTTCCCATCGTTCACTTCAGGGAGCCGTTCAAAAGAACCGGCTCGTTCGTGAACGACACACCTCTAATTTTAAGCCACACACACATCTATATTAGAGACTCTCTGTGATTACCCTATGCCATGGGTAATGAAATAGAAGTCACCACTTACAGCACAGGTCCAGGATTGGTAGGCACAAAACAGCCATCGCTCATACTACACGCTGATTTATTAAGATGATATCAATCAAATGACACAATAGTGTATGCTTGAGGTAAATTCTAAAATGTTGAAACATGCCTGTTTCGCAGATTATGGAGGAATGTGGCTGCTGCGCTCTGTCTTTGACATGTTGAAACCTAGCGAAGTGGCACTTTCAGCTACATTAAAAACACATGATGAGGTAGATTTTAATGTAATCTTAATAGACAATGGCATTATACCCATTATCAATTTAGAATTCGGTAGGCATTTTTTGACACAGATGTTCGTGTTCAAATACAGGGGTGATTGTTGCATATAGGGCCCTAACGCAACTCCACGACCGACGGCCATGGATGGAGGCATAACTACACAGATGTTCGTGCTTGAATAGCAGGTGTGCCGACGGATATCTCTAGCTGCTATTCTTCGCACTCTAATAGCAGCTAGAGATATCCGTCGGCACACCTGCTATTCATAGTTGGGACTGCTTGTGGTAATAGTCTAGACTCTTGGAGGTTACCCATGTCCACGGTCTCCAGATTTTTTTTGGTAAACAACAGGGGTGGAAATGCCCGGAGCACAACATTGTTGTTGAGGTCACTTCAAAAATCAAGCCGATGCCTTTGTTTACTATCAGCGCTATGGGGCACCTAAGTCACGCCCTCTACTTCCTGGTTCATGGGGCAGAGGGAGTCAAAAAATGATTGCTGGGCTTGAAAATAAGTGATTTTTGGATTTGTGGTGCATAGGTGGAGGTCCACGGTTTGGATTGGTGTCAAAAAAACAACAATGTGCCCCATTTTGCCTTCTCCTTGTCAGCATCAGTTCCAGTATTTTGACTTTAAGAAACTTGTGCAGAGAGATGCCTTTAGTGAAGCTAATACTTGTTACAACCTGCACCATTTGGACCGCCACAAACACACTGGCCCTCATTTATCCAACTTGCGTAGAAACCTTCGCAGAAATGAGCGCAGATCTCGTCGTACGACAAAGCTCATGTGAGATTTACTAAACATGTGTACCTCTCCAATCCCATCGTAAGAACTAGCGGCTGTTGATAAACCCAGCGTCTGAAAACCATCGTAATTAGAATAATCCCACCTTCTCTACAACGGCGGGAAGGAGACTGCACCCCTGAGTTTGTGACATGGAGAACTAGCTAAAACATCTACGTTTCTGGTTGATTGACAGCTTGAAATTAGGCTTTATGCCAGGTAGACAACAAAATAACATGTGTAGCCGGGAGATTATTAGTATGTAGCCTATTGATTGATGTGGACCTGAACTCCCAGCTGTTAAAAAGAATGTCGGCCCCCATTGTTCCCACGACTGAAGGTACATTACAATATGTGGCTGTATATTGTACAATTATTCACACATCACGTCAAATCACAAATTAGATGTCTCTTGCAGTTGTTGACCTTGGCCTACGTCAAATTAACGCAGCGTTCCCAGGAAGGGTGCACCAATTCAAACAGGTAGAAGTTGGCTTATAGCCAAAATATAGGCCTACAATTTAAAAACATTTTGTAATTATGTAGGCCACATATTTATGATAATGAGTTGTTGCGCTACAACTGCTGTTAAAGTTGGTGATCATAGTCATTACAAGTCCAATTTGAAAACGGCGTACACCGTATCAGAGCAGCAGTCGTAGGATTTCATCTTTCCTGCGCTTTTGATGAGATTAGATAAATGTGAACTGATTGTAGAAAAAGAACGTATGCACGACGTGCTGCACATGATTCTCGTTGTACGCTGCTTTGATAAATATTTTCCACTGTTTGATTTACTATCCATAGACGCCGCCATTGACAGTTGAACTGTGTCAACCTTATGACGTCACGCATAAGACAATAAATTCGCACAATTGGACAAAATATTGCTCCTTTTGAGCACGTTTTAACATGACTTCCCGAATAAATTATTACACACACAATATCTCGTTTTAATCACAAAGCTTGAAACTTTTGTAATAAGCAACAAAACCTGTAACATTCCAACAATTAAAATTTGTTTCATATATTCTTTAAAACATTTAGTGATCAAATGGTAAGTCTTACAGTATCTGTTTCAAATAAGTTCATGGTCATCAATCAGTGGCAGCCACAACATGATGTTGGAAGATGCACGAACGCCATTTTTCTCGGAAAATTTTGTAACTCCTGCCCTAGCAACCCACACGCCCATTTGATTGGTTATCAAACCATCTGTCGTCACTTTGATTGATTGATTGATTGGACGGGTCGACTTATGACTTTCAACCTCGCAAATCGACCACAGGTTACTACACTTTCTCAGGGAGCAAATTCAATTTGCGGCCGCTAGGGCCCTCTAGATTCCTAGGCTAGGAGTCTACAGCATCCCATAGAATCATACGTAGGAAAAGGCTGGAAATTGGAACACAGGTTCTAGACCATCTCAGCATTACCCACAGCGATGTATACAGTCCCAGGAAAAAGTTTGTACACCCTTTGAAATTTCTTACATTTCTGTCAAAATTGTTCATAAAACATGGTCTGATCTTCCCGGAAATCTCAAGATGGAACAAACAGAGTCTGCTTTAAATAATTCTACCCAAACATTTACATGTTATCATATTTGTATTGGCCATAAGGCCATTACATTCACAAGAAAGCAAGGCATAAGTAAGTACACCCTTGCATTGAATAGGTTTTAACCCTCAGTTAGTTGCAATATCCTCAAACAGACCTATCATGTAGTAGCAGATCAGATTAACAAAACAATCTAGATATATCTTGTCTCCCCCTTCGTTAACTGCCTCTCGTCAGCAAGGTTTCTGGGATGTCTGGAGTGCATAGCTTCCTTGACTTCATGCCATATAATCTCAATTGTTTTTTGTCTTTGACTGGGCCATTTCAGAATGTGTATTTTATTATTATGAAGCCATTCTAAAGTTGATTTGCTTCTAAAGTATGGGTTGTTGTCACATTTCAGCGCCCATCCACTTGTGTGCTTCAACTGTGTGTCAGACATCCTTTACGGCTTTAGCTGACAAAAAATAGGTACAATTTTGGAGAATATTTTAATTTTGTTGCAATTTGGGGCTAGGCTTGCAGAGCATACAAAAGGCACGACTGCTCAGCACGCCATCCTGCCGGAAGTCCCAACAAACCACCAGTTGATCTGCTTAATAATGGTGGTTAGGTTGGCCTCTGGTGCTATATCATTTGAAATTGTTTGATTAACGATTTCTTAAATGAAGACATCCGTTAATACTTAGAAGATAGTTCCTATAGCTTGTCTGCTTGCTGACCATATGTTTAGGCCTTTGTAAATAGCAATATTTAATATTCGATTCCAGCCAGAAAGCCAAGATTCACTGAATCTCTCATAAACTGCCATGAACTGACGGGGCTACTCCAGCCAAGTAAGCTACTGTTAGCCTGTGACCGTCTGGTTCTGTAAAATGCTATGTTATTAGACCATTACTTGTAGGTTCAATGTTATTTAGGATCAAAACGCGCTAGTTTTTAACACATGTAGACATTGTGTTGTGATACTGTGTAGGTTATGTGAGCCGTCTTCTGTATGCGATCTCGCTGTGTCTGAGCCAGAGAGAAGCTGCCCTGCAAGGTAGCTACGACCGGAACTATTGTCGGCCACGCCCCTACAGTTTGATGTGTGTGGATTCTGTGTAATTGGTTGTTGCGATATCCTATTGCGAGGCATTTTGATAGGCATCCCACCCACACCGCTCCCCAGCTACTCTAGACCCCTGTCAGCTTTCAGCTGTAGGGGTTTAGCTCGCTAGGCTAGTAGTGAAGTATTTGTATACTGTTTGCATCTGAGGGGGACTAACATGTGCAAGATGACCTCCGTCACACCAGGCTGGATTCAAACCCTGGGTGCAACCCTTGGGCATGCAAGGCCAAATGTGGGGGGCTTAGCGTGAGGCGTATCCGTCAACTACCCACTCAAGGAATTATTTTCTTTCTACATAGACACCTTAAGTAAGACACAATGCTGCCAAAAATGCACTAGGTCCTCTCATCAAAACCAGACCATGACAAGCGCTGTACCTAAATAAGAAGCACAGATAGAGCGAGAGAGAGAGTAGTGTGTGTGTGTGTGTGTGTGTGTGTGTGTGTGTGTGTGTGTGTGTGTGTGTGTGTGTGTGTGTGTGTGTGTGTGTGTGTGTGTGTGTGTGTGTGTGTGTGTGTGTGTGTGTGTGTGCGTGCGCGCGTGTGTGTGTGCGTGCGCGCGAGTGAGTATAGGAGTGTCTCTTAGGGTGTGTGTGTGTGTACATGTGTGAACACAAGTGTCTCTTAGGGTGTGTGTCTCTTTGTGTGTGTGCTTGTGCATGTGTGTGTTACACTGCAAATTACAAAAGCTACATTGCCCAAGGGACATTATCTATCAGAATTGTAGACTAGGGGATGCATCTGACTTGGCCATGTGCAATACAACAGCACATGTGTTAAATGTATTATTTTCAGAGACAAGACCAACAGGACCTTATGCACCTGTATCATATTACCAGTTGGAAACGGTGAGGCGCCTGTGTGTTTGACAATGAGTTGTACGTTCTTCCAGAGGAGGTACCGCGCCTTTGAACTTGGTGCCTGGTGGGTGCGTTGGTTCCAGTGGATTGACTAGAAGGGGAAGTCGCACACCGTAATGCCGAATGCAATAGTGAACTTTTATTACATTATGGAAAAAACAAAAAAAGTGCTACCCAAGTGTAGTGCACTGATGGTCTGACTGACCAAAACACTTGGGTAGCACTTTTGTACTTTTTCACTTTTTTTAAAAATTTATAAATAGCAATAAAAGTTTACTATTGCATTCGGCATTACAGTGTGTGAGTTCTTGATGGAATGCAACACGCACACACACACACACACACACAGACTTGTTTTTTCTAGTCTCTCTTCTTATTCATTCTCTGTTCCCCAGTGAAGGCAATAGTAGAATAGTAATGCCAGTGATCACTGATATGAAAATGATAACTTTTTCATTCACCAGGCACACACACACACACACACACACACACACACACACACACACACACACACACACACACACACACACACACACACACACACACACACACACACACACACACACATTATTTCTCTCATCTCTGTTCTTTTTTCAGCCGCTGTGCCCCAGTGAAAGCACTAGTAGTAGAATAGTAATAATATTCAAATTCATCAGGTGCCCCTGATAACATGCAAATAATAATATGCAAACAGGTGAGACATAATGTTCCCAACAGCACACCTAAACCGGTCTTACCGGTCTCATTGTGAACACAGGTGTGTGTGTGTGTGTGTGTGTGTGTGTGTTTATTTTATTTTTTTACCATATGTTTTATCTTAATGTTTTAAATGTTCTTTGACTGTAATTTATTTCCTTCTCTCTTCCCTGTTTCCTTTCCTTTTGCATTTGTTTATTTTTGTGAAGCACATTGAGTTGCACCTGTGTATGAAATGCGCTATAAGTAAACTTGCCTTGCCTTGTGTGTGTGTGCGTGTGTGTGCGTGTGTGTGTGTGTGTGTGTGTGTGTGTGTGTGTGTGTGTGTGTGTGTGTGTGTGTGTGTGTGTGTGTGTGTGTGTGTGTGTGTGTGTGTGTGTGTGTTTGTCCTTGTGTGTGTGTGTGTGTGTGTGTGTGTGTGTGTGTGTGTGTGTGTGTGTGTGTGTGTGTGTGTGTGTGTTACAAATCCCTACACTGCCACTTACAAAAGCTTCATCACCCAAGGGAATACTATCAAACCCTGACAGCAAAATAATTGTAGACTAGGTGCAATACACCAGCATATGTGTGACAGGGTAAAATGTATTATTTTCAGAGACAAGATCAACAGGACCTTATGCACCTGTATCATATTGCCAGTTGGAAACGGTGAGGCGCCTGTGTGTTTGACAATGAGTTGTACGTTCTTCCAGAGGAGGTACCGCGCCTTTGAACTTGGTGCCTGGTGGGTGCGTAGGTTCCAGTGGATTGACTAGAAGGGGAAGTCGCACACCGTAATGCCGAATGCAATAGTGAACTTTTATTACATTATGGAAAAAACAAAAAAAAAGTGCTACCCAAGTGCAGTGCATTGATGGTCTGACTGTGACCAAAACACTTGGGTAGCACTTTTTTAGTTTTTTCTTTAATGCAATAAAAGTTTACTATTGCATTCGGCATTACGGTGTGTGAGTTCCCCTTCCATGCTTGTTGATGGAATGCAACACGCACACGCACACACACACACACACACACACACACACGCATAGACACATAGACACACAGACACATAGACACATGCCACACACACACACACACACACACACACACACACACACACACACACACACACACACACAGACTTGTTTTTCCCATAGAACTAATACAATAGAATGGACCATGAATGGAGCGGTCAATAGGAACGCTTGCGTCAAACAGGCCGCCATCTTGGAACATGGGAAGCGCCGCGGAGCGCTGCTTTGAAATGAATGAACGTCTATCGGAACCAAGACAACATGCGGGATTAAATCCGCATAAATTGACATATTTGTTTTTGGTTTTTGTTTTTTGTTGAGGATTTTGTTTTTTGTTTAATCCTGGTTTGTTACAAAATGTTAGTCATTTACTTGAAAAACTGATAGTTAAACTTACTGAAAAATTGATAGTTAAACCTTTTTTTGTCAACATAGCCTACATTTACGCTCAACTAATTAGGCCTACCTTTTTCCCATTCATACCAGCTGTACGAGACTTCCTGATGAACAGGGCATAGCCTACCTCGAAAACGTTTACATGGGGGAAAATTAAACATACACATTTCACAAGCAAATAAGTAGGCCTACATTATACTTGGACAAAATATGTACAATGAATCATTAGTTTCTTCATTCCCGTCTGTAAAAAGCGTCAGCTAAGAAGAGCAATGTAATGTAATCTAATGTATGAGTGTATAGCCTACCATTGTAGGCTATTGGTTATGTTATGGACACTATCTAAATTAGGCTACATTACACTTGAAGGTGCCATCATTGTATAGGGCCAACACGAATGCAATATTTGCACAAGTCACAACAGTGAAGGCTGGTTTATTGTTTGGTGCCTTATAATATTTGAGGGCAGCACCGTTGTGTCTTATTTCTGGACATCTCCAATAAGACCAGCAATAAGCCCTATGGGCCCAGTGTCAACAATGTGATCACAGGTTAAATCCATAGTTTCCTGAAACTCTTTGATCCTATTCAGCATGTTTACAAATCTACACACATGAAATAAATATTACATAGGCCTACACAGGGTTGGTGAGGTTACTTTTGAAATGTAATAAGCTAAATATGTTATCAGTAATGTAATCCCATTACCATAATATTTAAGCAATGCAACAGATTGCTGTGACTACTTTATTCCCAAATATTTACAATGGTTTCAGTGAATCGTTAAAAAACAAAAAAATAGGAAAGCTTAAAGCTTAAAGTTTAACTCCAGCCAATTTCAACATGCTCCCACTAAATAATAATAAAAACAACATCTTGATTTATTCCCCAAAACATCCAAAAGGTTATGCAAAATCAGACAACTAGCAAACAGCGATAAACAAAATCTGCCCCCATTAGAATAGCTCAGATCCCGGAAAGGGCTGAGCCGAAAATGTAATTGGCTGGAGTTATCCTTTAAGCAGAGTTTGACAATGAAAGTACACAGCAAGTCCTGACCACACTTCAATTTATTGAAAAAAGACAACTATATACACAATCAACATTAGAACCCCGCCACCACCATCCATTAACCAGGTTACTTCAGACATTTCGACGGTAGGGTCACAGGGATGTTGATGTGACGTGCTTTAAAATCAGTTGACGTTGTTGTGGAGGTGTGCCCTCCCTGTTGATATTGGTCAAACCTCCTGCTGTTAGAGTGGTCATCTCAGGATGGTGGGCCAGGTGTGTTAGAGCACGTATGCCCCCTCATCCCTGGTTTTTGTTCACAGGGATGAGGGGGCATACATGCCGTTACACACCTGGACCACCATCCAAAAAGGATAACTCAGTAGAAAGTGTGACCAACCTGTCAATATTGACAGGGAGGCAGAGGTGGAACGTAACTAAGTATTTTTACTTCGTTACTGTACTTAAGTAGTTTTTTCTGGAATTTGTACTTACTTGAGTAAAAATAAAAATGCAGACTTTTACTTTTACTCAATTACATTTTTTTACAATTACTTGTACTTTCTACTCCTTACATTTCTAGGAGAAGACTTTGTTACTAGTTACATTTATCCTAGGTTTTCCTGTTGTGTTTCGTGGATATTTCAGTAGCCTCAGCTGCGGGCAGGGAGGCGGGACCAAGCCCCTCTTCCAAATTGACACCCAGACAGAAAATATACTTTTAAAAACATTAACAGGACTCCATAGTCATGTTCAAATAGAACCGAAAACCGTTGCAGACACTTTTTCCTATTGGATCAAGTAGGTAGACATGGAAAAATACAGCCATTGCGTGAGTAGGCCTACTTGTACTTTTGTACTGAAAAGTACATTTAAAAGTTAGTACTTAGGAGTTTTACTTAAGTACGTTTTTGGGAAACAACTTTTACTTTCACTTGAGTAATTTTTTCGCAGGGTACTTCTACTTTTACTTAAGTACACAACTTCAGTACTTCTTCCACCTCTGCAGGGAGGGCACACCTCCATAACAACATCAGCTCATTTCAAAGCACATGACACATCAACATCCCTGTGACCCTACCGTCGAAACATATCTGGTAAAATCCAGAAGAACAGCCTCTGAAGACCTCATTTACCCACCTTTCCTCAGGGGAAGATATCTACCTGATCAGGAAATTAGCTAGAAATATGCTCAAGGCTTACGGTCCTATCATCAGTCCCTTTGGAACAGTTAAATGGCAACACATTGTTGATCTGAATAATGTTCAGGATCCTGAGGGTCTTCATGCAGCAAAAACAAGGTGATCAGAAGGCATGTTGACTTCGATGGCCAGAAGATGAAGGTGTCTGTGGCAGCTCAAACATTGCGTTGATCTGTGGCACTGGCGCTCACTGTGCTGAAGGACGCAGGATATCAGCAGTTCACAGCCTGTTCTCCAACTGCTGAGCATTTAAAAAACATTCACATTTTAAAAAACATGCCAAACAGTGACATCAACACAGCAAAACTGAGGGCCTCACATGTTTGTTTCAACAAGCTTATTTTTCGGTCTGTTTTCAAGTAAAACACCCTTGATCTGATAATGGGCCACTTGGTCAAGCTGGTTATCTAGGTGAAACAGTGGTACAAAAAGTAAAAGCAAAGAAACCCTGCCACAGATTCCCTCCAACATAGGTTTGACCTCTCCAAGTAACTGGCTGTGACTCAATATCAGATCAAGAAAATGTCTGTAAAATACTTGTATTGGTAAGAGTTTACAACTAGGTTTTAGGCCTCAAAATTCTAGTTCTACAATTCTAGTGAGTTTTTGGAGGACTGGCGTTCATTTAAGAGTGACATGACTAACTGAGCATTTTTACTTGAAAATAGACAAAAAAAAATACGCTTGTTGAAACGTGTCGGGCCATCAGTTGTGCCGTGTTGACGTCAAGTGGATAGAAAGCTGACATTGCTGTTGGACAACAGCTAGAATTATATTTTTTGTTAAGCACATCTACATGTGTTCATGCACAGTTGTGATGCCCTCCATGTAAATACAAAATGAAAATCCACGAAAAATACAGAGAATGCATAAATGAAAAGGTTCGCTTCATTAATACAATTGAAGATTCCAATATAAAACACTAAAAACATCAGAAATCAAATAAGAAAAGTTACCAAGTGTCTGTAGCCCGTCAACTCAATGCTGACTGGAGGGTCACAAACGCAGATGTAGTAAAATTTTCATTCTTAATGTTTTTCTTTTCTACTATTACTATTCTACATTAACCATGTATTTTCTTTTATACTCATGCTCGTTGTTTGTCAGGGGAAATCCCCATGAAATAGCATGGTCTGGTGTGCAAGTTTTCCAGACAGGGGACACTAAACATTATTGGAGGCATGTGCATCGACTTTCTGTGGTCATAAGACTGGAGCGACAAGATATGACAATGCATACATTGGGAAATGATACAATGGACAGTGGGCAAACAGCCAACTTGGAGCCCACGTGCACCAAATAAGCTCACACCATGGACTGTGGGAGAGGAAATGGTTAAATAGGGTGGTCTTCTGCTTCCACCCCAGAGCTTACTGGATGGAAGACTTTGTGTGTTCCATGTGATAACCTCTCCGGCCGTTATCAATAAAATCTGCAGTGCTTACCACCTGAGTTGTTTGTCTGCCGATATAATTTTTTTACTACACAGACAGTCACCCCATGCCCTCCATGAAGAATGGAACACAGGACTGGAACTACCCTAATAAAAGTTAAAAACAAAACATTAGGAGCCAATATGTATATTATTTACTCAGTTAAAACACAGTACAGTAATCCTTAATTATATGCATGACAGGGGGATCAAGTGATGGTGGCAAATGGCTGCAGCAAGAGAGTGGTAAGAACTTCACAAGTCATGCTTTAAAACTTCCTAGTCAGTCATGCGACTCAGAACAAGTCAAATGATTCAGGGCCCTCATTTATCAAGCGCATCAAACGTGCCTAAATCTACGCACACCCCAGACCATGAGTGCATTGCAATATGCGACCTTGCCTCCTCCACTTGCGCTTGCCTCCTCGTCCCGCCTCCTGGCCCCTCCTCTGTGGAGAAAACGATAAAGTTTCCCAGCTGTCAGCCTAGCCACAACAACTTTTGAGGGACTGTTTTTCATTCACCATCCCAATTGCAAATGAGAAAAAGACTCTACAATTGAGCTTTTGCAAGATATTGAAATATAATGCTGTTGTCAGTGATGTCATCATGACATATTACTTCCTGGTACGAGGAGAGAAGCAAATGTCTCCACCTGTGCACTTGCTGCCAGCACTTCATGTGACGCGTGTGTCCGCGTGTGTTCATGTGCGAGAGAGAGAGAAACCCAGACAGTGTTGCCAGATATATGATGATTATCGTATTTGTACCATAATTGTCAATTTTGTCCTCACTGATCAAAAAAGCATGATGTACAATCATTTCAGAGTTGTAATTCAGTTCATTTTGATGCCTTGAAACAACAATTTGGGTCTAGTACGATAATCTCCTCCCAGTCCCCAAAAATGATAATTTTGAGGTTTTGGTAGATAATTCAGCATTTTCCAGCTGGCAACTAGAGGTGCTTAACTCGAATCTTTGAGGCGTTCGGATTGATTGGATCATTCCAAGGAGAGTATCCGGATAAGACGGATCACTCGGATCACACGGATCACTTATTTAAAATAGGCCTAAATAAAAATAAATAATAATAATGTATTTTTTTCAACGTTTCAGACGTTAAATAGCTATGCCTTTGTTGGTCCATTTATCAATTCATGTTGATAAATCAAAGAGTTTGATCAACAAAACTCACTTTATGACAGTCACAGTTCCTAAACTCAGGCTGCGATCCGACCCACCTCTCCTCACTAAACATGCAACCACAACTCGAACAGCCTTTGGTAGCAGTGAAACGGCATGTTCCTGATTTTGCAATAAATAATGTGTGTGTTTGTATTTAAGAAGACTAAAAGTCAAATATTTGGGAGCAGAAGTCTAGTTGAGCAGGGATAGTCAGGAGGCGAGCAGCAGATGACCACTCGCTTCCGCTGCCGAGTTGCCTTGCGACTCGCACACTCGTGGCAAAAACGAAACTTAAGCGTTGATCCGATCCGTAGGGGATTCGCTGCTACCAACAACTCAGTCAGGATTCGTCTCACCGAGTCGCCGAGGGCGCCGCTGCTGAGTGACTCGGACGAGGGGAGTGACAGTGGCTTTGAAGACTGTAGCCTACGCTGTAACGCGAGATATCATGCAACTAATTGTTTGACTAACCTTGGACAAGTGTTTGGGGAAGTTGAAGTTGAAATTGATGGCTCTCTCAGCCGAACAGTTTGCTCAGGAGGTAAGTGGCAGCATCAGATCAGCGTTGTTTTGGCACAAACCTCTCTCTCTCTCTTCAAAGCCAGAGCCCATGCCCGCCTCCTCCTTCTTTTGGGCCATCTGCACAGAACAAGTTGTAGCCTTATCAACTTTATCCTTCCAGTGCAAAGCAGAATAGCAACATTTGGTGCGAGATGTGTACATGATCCTTATGTTTGTGTAACCACGTTAATTACGTGGCGCTTTCTTGAAAACAAAACTTACCAACAGGGTATAGGCACATGAAAGACATGTTTAATTGAAGGTGTTAGCGTAAATTGTACAACTGAGGTTTAGGGAACGCTGTTGTTGACATGTTGCAACAAGCACTGTAACAAGCACGCCTGACAAACTTAAAAGTTATCCTTGCCGTGTTTTAGTCACTTTTATTCTTCCCTGAATGACTTTTTAAACAATGAACAAACATGTGGACATCATAGTACATAAAAAAAAATATTTGATATTGAAGTGTACATCAACTGAGGCACGTACGGAATGTCCGTTGCATCAAACACTGTTGCAACTAGTTAGCTAACTTTAAATGTAGAGATCTATCCGAGATTTCCGCAAGTCGCAAGTTCGTCAAACATGGCGCCATAAATATTAATTCACGACTTAAACAAATATCCCAAATATCACCCCTTTTAGACATTTACAAGTGTCACGAGTTAAATCATCGTTGACTTTCCTCAGGAAGCGCTTTTGACTAATACCTACAGGTAGAACTAATATGATTCGTACAGGCCAACGTTAGCGTTGCTTGCCTCACAACGTTATTTTCGCCGAACAAAGCGCCAAAGATATTGATTCAGGAACAAAACAAAAGAAAAGAAAAGAGTCTTAACTATCGCCTTTATTGGGCATGTCAAGTGTCATCATGTCCTACAGTTAAATCGTCCTTGATTTACCTCAGTGGACCAACTGTGAAATGATATTAGCTCTAGGCTAACAACATTGCTCAAGGCAAACACATCATGCCGTTGTTTGTCACAGAAACTTAATATCGATAACATTCAAAATCACAAGATAACACCTTACCTCATGTTACACCTTCTTTGGCTGTTTTTCGTCCTCTCG